>NC_135875.1:18111159-18411159 GCF_031162955.1 Sander vitreus | reverse complement strand
TTTGCTTCATAAATGACTTTTAACAGTCATGATAGAGATTAAACAAATAGTTTGACATTGTGGGAGATATGCTTATTCACTTTCTTTCCGGAAGTAAAAGGATATTCACGTTTCAAAGTTGTTTTTGCCACTGGTTTTGACAACAGGGTTGTTTGCCTGCATATTCACTAACCAACACGACATGCACTTCTGCAGGTCACAAGATGCCACTGAACTTCTACACGAGGACCTGGTTTTGGTGAGGAAAAGAGAAAATTCTGTTTCATCCCTGCAGCATCCCTACTTTATAATTCTACTATTACTATTACTTCTTATCAACACATGATTACTTTATAGCTTTATAGACATCAATCATTATTACTGATTTTTTTTTTTTTTTTTGCTTAGTCATGATCACCAGGGCCACTGAGCCCCACACCAACTTAAAACACACACATTAAACACATATGATCACCACCACATGCATTTTTTGAAACACAAGTTTGTGTCGAAAAAGGACAGGAAACATCAGACGCTAACACGTTCACAAGCTTTGCTGCAGGTTAACACAGCACAAAGCGTTACTGTGTGTGTGTGTGTGTGTGTCTGACTGAATGAAGGTGGAGCAGCGGGTGGAACCGGCCAAGAAGGCGGCTCAGGTCCTTCACAAGAAGCTGCTGTGCTGCATGCAGAGTCAGACAGGCCTGGATGCTGAAAAACGAATGGTACAACTGGTAAAACTATTGCATCCATGAGGACAGGTCTGTAAACATTTGATTGGTTGCGGAGAGGTGTTACGTCTGCTTCTGTGTCCACAGAAAAAGCTCCCCTTGATGCTGCTGTCCATAAGCATGGCAGAGAGCCTCAAAGACTTTGATGCGGAGTCCCCTATCAGGTGACTATTATCCACCCCTCCCTCCGTGCTCTTTACCTGAACTCTTGACTGATAGCCGCGTTGACTGCTGTCATGTGACAACCTCATGACTTTAGTACGGTGGTTTTCAGTTCTGGATGACAAAGAAAGAGGATCCCACACACAGTCTACAGTTTGTGACTGGAATTCTATTATAATATTATTTATAGTTTTTAGGCTCTGATAAGAGTAGCTATGTGAGTTACATGTCACTTACTCTGTATGATAATGTTTCAATTTTTTTTAGTCCCAAGGGAGATCCATTCCAGTTCAGAATATGTAGTTCTTGTTGCAAGCTCTTCTCTCTCTTTTTGTTTACTGTTTTTTCCCCTCATATTTGAGAGATATTAAACACATATCTCTCACATAACATAGTTTTTAGTTCTGACATCCATCTGAAAAAGTTTATAAATTGCAAGACAAGAGTTGACCGTGTGTGCGTGTGTGTGTGTGTGTGTGTGTGTGTGTGTGTGTGTGTGTGTGTGTGTGTGTGTGTGTGTGTGCGACAGGAGGGTGTTGGAGATGTGCTGTTTCATGGAGAAGATGCTGGCCAGCATGCTGGCAGACTTTGAAATGAAAGTGGAGAAAGATGTTCTGGAGCCACTCAACAAGCTCAGTGAGGTGAGAATGGCTTGTTCTGCGTGTTGTTGAACAGAAACTAAAAGAATACTTCTGATCGGCGTGCTTCATGTGAGCCAGCCTGTGTGTACATGCAGGTTTGACCACAGCTGTACACGCCAGAACATAAACTGAGGGATTTGGGAATAGAGAAATGTTTAAAGCAGACATATTATGGGAAACTCACTTTTTCAGTACTTGTGCATATACATCTACGTATCTGGAGTGCTTACAAATTACAAATAGTGAAAGAAGACAACCCAGTCTCTTTTTTTGTGGGCTGCCTAGATCAGAAAACATGGGATTCAACAAGCCATTCAGACTTGGCTCCCCTTCCCTGTGTCACATGCAGGCTCATTATATACCAACCCCAATCTTAGTATCTTCACACACAGCTTGAGAATAACTTTGCAAAGGTGCAATATTGGTGCAAAATATGGTGCCATATTTTTCTCGCAAGCCATTCAGAGTAGACGGGGCTTTTCGGGAGGGAGGGTTAAACAGGCAGAGTGGAGCGTTTCAGACAGAGGATAAATACAGGTATTCTCAGACAGACAGTATGAGAAAAATAAAGTGTTTTTGAACATGAAAGCATGTAAACATGTAGTAGAAACCCCAAATACAAGTATGAACCTGAAAATGAGCATACTACGGGACCTTTTTTTTTAAGATGCTTTTGTATTGCATAACATTGTATTGTTGGGTGTTTGTGTTATTTTGTCCATCCTCAGTATGTATTCATCTAGAAGTGTATATACTGTATGCACGTGTCAATGTCTTATTACGATGTTCATTTTTTATATTGCCATAATAAATGAAAGGACGAATTCAGTAGCTGAATGAAAATAAAATAGCAAAATATGAAAAAAATGATATTCAATAGCTCTTTCAAATGTTTTTTTCCCCCTTCTAGGATGATTTACCAGAGATTCTCAAGAACAAGAAGCAGTTTGCAAAGCTCACTACAGACTGGAACAACGCAAGAACCAGGTGAGTTACACAGCCTCAGTCAGGGCTACGTGTGTTACAGTTTATCCACCGACAACTAATTTGTGTGTGTGTGTGTGTGTGTGCGTGCGTGCGTGCGCGCGTGCGTGTGTGTGTGTGTGGTCAGGAGCCAAGCCAGCACTGGTCCCCAGGCTAAGCAGGATGGGCTCAGGGAGGAACTGGAGGAAGCTTGGAGGAGGTTGGAGAGTATCAAGGTACTAGTGTTTTCTCTTACAACCACCTGGGCCGCAGCACAGTAGCCTCGACCTCTGACCTCTTTGTTTCTCTTGTCTCTGTAGGACCAGTACTCTGCAGATCTGTATCACTTTGCAACTAAAGAAGATGACTACGCTAACTACTTCATCCGTGTGAGTTGCGGTTGTCATGACTTGTTCTTTCTTTGTCTAAGGTGTGTAATCAAAATTACACCTCTCCCGTGGCCGGGTTAGCTCAGTTGGTAGAGCAGGCGCCCATATATAGGGGTTTACTCCTCGACGCAGCGGCCGCGGGTTCAACTCGGACCTGCGGCCCTTTGCTGCATGTCATTCCCCTTCTCTCTCCCCTTTCATGTCGTCATCTGTCCTGTGGAATTAAAATGCCCAAACAAATCATCTTTAATCTTTAAAATGACACCTTGCCTGTTTCTCCGACCATAGCTTCTCGAGCTGCAAGCAGAATATCACAAACATTCCCACGAGTTCCTGGACAAAAACATCAGCGAGCTCAAAGAGAATCACAGTCAAAAAGGTGAAGTTTGCACTAGCTTATTTGCAACACTGTCACTGCGATATTTCTACGTGTGTTCTTATTTCCTCTGGTGCTTATCTGATTCCGCAGGGCCTCCTAAACAGAAGGTCTACGGGGAGCCTCTGCTCTCTCATCTGTCTCAAAGCAACAGAGAAATCGCTGCGCCCATCGAGGAGTGTATTCACATGCTGTTGAAAACAGGCATGACTGAGGAGGTAGGGCTTTTAGTTCAATTCCTCACAAAGCTATGCACCTAAGCATCATCCCAGCATGCATGTTTTGTTTCTTTGTGTATTTTGAATGAGACTGTTCTCATTCTCAGGTACTGCTGGATGTTGATGACTTATTCCCTTTAGAAATGTGTAGTTTTGTTGATGCTCGATTTATTTTCTCCTTGGCACTGTAAACTGTTTTCAGCTGTAGAAACCAGCAGGTTTATGATCCATAAACGTTTATATATATAAACACACATTTAAATGTATGGGACTGGGCGTTGTCGTTACATTGTAAAGAAATGTACCCTATTTCTTGTGTGAAAACAAGACTAAAGGCCTGTGCTAGCACCTCAGTGAAGCTATACTGACACCTTGGTGCTTTGAAGTAAATGCTAACTCAATCGTGTGAACATGATCCCGATGACCAGGAGCCCAGAGGCACACTGGGACCTCTCCAGCTACCAATCCACTCTCTCTACTTGGTCCATGCGGGGACTTGAACCTACAATCTTCCACTTCACAAGCCAAGTCCCCACAGACTGAGCTACTCATAGAAGATTGAGTTTAATAAACACTAGAACCTCTTTAATCAAGTTGTCTTGAGTCATTTGTTATATAATCAGTGGAGGAAATGGCCCATGTAGCATCTCTGTTTCAAGAATATGAAGGCTGTGCAGATGTTTTATATTACATTTATATTCATGTGTATTTCTCTATGCAGCAAATGTAATCTTTTGCAGGCCGTTAAGGGGCTGTTAAGTGTTTGTGACAAGCACTGCTCTGGGCATGGCTGGTCTTGACTGCAGCCCTGCTCCTATCTTCAGCGCTCACATGTAACAACAATTTCTTGTTTCTCTTCCTCCTCGCCCCTCAGGGTCTGTTTCGTCTGGCGGCCGCTGCCTCAGTGGTGAAGAGGTTGAAGTGTTGTTTGGATCAAGAAGCGGTCGACCATAGCGATTTCAGCATGGACCCTCATGCTGTAGCTGGTAAGGATGTGTCCGCTTTCTTTTCCTTAGATTTCCTCTTAGTGGAGTTAGAGTTTCTGTGGAGAGCACTCTTCCTCGCCAACGTGACTTTCGCCGCTCATTCTAAGTGCCCATTTCCTCTTCTGTTTAGTCCAAATACAGCCCCTGTTGCGACTTCCAGTAATGTAAAATGCATAATTTCCTGAGTGCTAGAGAATTTTTAGAACAGCATTGTAAAAGCTTTCATAACAGCGAGAGAACAGTGAGAGAAAACATCATCATAATATCACCATGACAATATATATTATATCTACTATTATATCTAACACCACAAAAAGTGGGCGGTACTTAAGTTAGCATATTATCTAGCTTGTATTATATTATATTAGCTTGTTTCAATGCAACTGTGATGATTTATCTCTGAATGTTACAGGAGCTTTGAAGAGCTACCTGCGAGAACTTCCTGAACCTCTAATGACCTTTGAACTCTACAATGACTGGTTTAAAGCAGCAGGGTGTGTATAATATCTACACTATATATATATATATATATATATATTTTTTTTACTTCTACTGTCTGTTTCTTGAGTTGGATCTCTTTCTTCACAGGGAAAAAGAGCTGACAGAGAAGCTGGAGCAGTTCAGAGTACTACTGAGGAAACTGCCGCCTGAGAACTACAACAACCTCAGGTGTGTACAGAACCACATGATCAAATGTCTCTGCGTATCTCTGGCAGTCATAAATTTGCATGTCACTGCTGTTGGGCAATATGTATCTGAAAGCAAAACTGTTCCTAAGTACAGCCTCACAGAGCTGCAAGTATGGCGGTATACTAGAGGTTAAAATCTGAAAAGCATATTTGGATATTTTTAGTTCTCACCTGATAGCATTCACTTGTCATTTAAGATTCATTCTGTGCACCATAAGTGTTACTGTAACACTGTTTAACCCACTGGACTACAACCTTTTCAAATCATTTTTAACCAGCTTTATACTGCTCTTTGATTTCCTCCCTTTTTTCTCTCTCTCTCCCTGTCAGGTACCTGGTCCAGTTCTTGTCTCTGCTTTCTGAGCAGCAGGCTGTAAACAAAATGACACCCAGTAACATTGCCATCGTCCTGGGGCCCAACCTGCTCTGGCCACGAGCTGAAGGGTGCGTAGTAACCTGTTTGTCTTTACCCTGCATGTACTATTACAGTACTCCATTCACACATGCTCAGCCCATATTTCCTGCTCTTCCTCTTTCATCATCTTTGTGTCCTAATATGAAGAGATGAGCATCGGTGACATATTTCATCAACAAGACTTGCTGGTGACATAAAACGGAACAGCAGCGCCCTGTTAACAAATAAAACATGACAGATGATTGGCTAATACTGTCATTGCAGTGATGATTTTTTTTATGGTGTGTATTAATAGCATGAAGTACATCAGTCTGGCGGTCAAAATACTCTCAGTGGTTAGACCTCAGTGGACTTTTTTTTTCTTTTCTCTAACCGTAAAGAAAAAGTTAGTGTCGCCATGTTCTGCAGTGTGAGCCTTTCCTCTCTACCTCTCTGCCTCTGTAGGGAAGCAGCTCTGTTTGACATGGCGGCCGCTTCTTCAGTCCAAGTGGTGACGGTCATTGAGCCTCTTATTCAGTACAGCTCCAGCCTCTTCCCCGAAGGTATACAAACACTGATGTGTGAGCATTTAGTCTTTAAGGTGTGATTATGGTTTATTACAACTCAAATTTTAGTTTTGTAGTTTCAGCCTTTATTTTGACAGGACAGCTGAAGTCATGAAAGTGGAGAGAGAGAGGGGGAATGACATGCAGCAAAGGGCCGCAGGTCGGAGTCCAACCCGGGCTCGCTGCGTCGAGGAGTAAACCTCTATATATGGGCGCCTGCTCTACCAACTGAGCTATCCGGGCGCCCACATTGTACTTTTTAAAGTCATCGCTAAGATCTAAGATCATGCTGACATCACAAGTTAGACGATCCAACAATTTGTAAACATCAGGGCCAGATTAACCTTAAAAAGGGCCTCGGTTCATGGTCATTACTTCATGGTACCTTATTTAAACCCAGATTCATTTAGGAATAAGTACCATACAAGCACAAGGAATATAAATAATATTCCATGGGGCGCTTGGTAGAGCGTGCGCACCATGTACAGAGGCTCGGTCCTCGCCGCAGCAGCGTCGGGTTCAATTCCGAGCTGCGACCCTTTGCTGCATGTCATTCCCCCCTCTCTCTCCCCTTTCAAGTCTAAGCTGTCCTGTCAAATAAAGGCCTAAGAATGCCAAAAAAATCATCTTAAAAAAAGAAAGAAATAAAAACATCATATTAATGTAATGTAAATGTTGCCTCATCGTTTTATGTTGTGAAACGTTACTACAATATACAAAAAAAGTACAAATCTTGCGACACCCTTGGCCTGTCCTCAACTCACCCCAGGGGACTGCATGCACCCTCTCTGGAAACTGCTAATCTGAACAATTGTATTAGGAGGTGAAACGGAACATCAGCACACTCATTGCACAGCAAGACAAAGTTGAACCAGGAAGTCTGTCTGTAAACTCTGATAAATGTTTACAACAGGCATGTTGGATTGTAATTTTACTTTTCCAAATACATTAAGCGTTTTGTTATGTGGGTTTGTTTCGAACCTGCCTGGCCGTTTGACCGCTCCCATTTCTTGCTCGCGTGGACGTCTTGTTTAGTGATGTCAGATCTCGGCAATAACATAACTGAGTGCAATTATGATATTATTACCAATGAGAAAGATGGCCAAAAGGAAACAAATGACCTAATCATTCTTTAAATAAAAATGTTGTCTATTTGCTGCAGCACTCTTTTTTTCTTTTGACTTTGGTTTGTTTTGGTTTAGCTGTATCCTTTGAGATCCCAGACCATCCAGAGGTCCCGGATGTGTCGCAGCCAGTTGCCCAGTCTCTGATCTCAGAAAAGGAGAAAGTGAGGAGAACAGTCTCCTCTTCATCCACAGCCTCCTCCTGCTCCTCTCATCACTTCCCTCTCTCAAAGACAAACAGGTATCACCAATGGTGCAGCATCAAATAATCACTGTGATGACAGCACAATCATAACACACCTAGGTAATGACATTATGACAAGCTGCTCTAGGTTTGCACACTAGTGGCTCCAAATGGCAGCAAGAGGTAATGGTTTCAAATAGTTAGAGCGCCTTTCTGTATTATTTTATTTATTTTTTTTACAAACAAAACATGAACATTTGGGTGTTTCTTTCCATCAGCACAGCCTCTCAGGACAGTGGTGGCTTCTTCCTGGTGAAATCTGGCTCTGTGAGTCGCAGTGGCACCTCCACATGGGCCAGCCCGGTAGCTGACACAGCGGCACCAACCCATCAAAGCGCAACATCCAGCAGCTCATCCTCCCTCGGTCCCAGCCCCGCCGTGGTCTCCAACTCTTCCGCTGCCTGTAGCTCGACAGCACTTCCTAAAGCAACGGGATCGGCGCCAACCCCAGGTCAGATCAGGAGTCCCACCCAGAAGCAGTGCTCGGATCAAGGCCTGCTGGAGCCAATTTTGGAGGCTCCTCCAGAGTCTCCGAGAGTTTCGGTGAAGATCACGTCACCGTATAAACGTAAGTCCAATGTGCCAAATGGCTGTCCAAACCTTAGATGTTGACTTGTTCGGTCACACAAGGTACTCCTGGTGTTTTAGCATTGATCTTTCGTTACTAAGAAGAGACATATTTGTAAAAGAATGGTCCAAATTAAAACAACAGAAGCGGAGATGTCAAAACTTTTAGTTCCTAGTACGGGGTCAAGCTCCAAAATCACTGGATCCTACATTTCCCATAATGCAAATCAACAGTGTCTTTTGTTAATCCCCTTAATTTAACACCTCAAATTCACATCACAGGCTGACATAACCCTGATGACATAATCAGGGTTATCTTCTCAGATTTCAGAGCCACAGAAGACATTTTCACAGGTTGGGAAGTATGTGTCAAATTGGTTAGATGGCCCAAAACATATTTCCGTACAGAAGCAGCAGCCCCTTCATTCATTCAGTTGTTTTTGGGCTGAGGGCACAAGAATGTCTCATAGTTTATGTCTGTTTTCTATTATGTAACGTCCTGTGCAGATTGTTTACCTCTATCACCTTCCTCTCACTAACTCAAAGTGTGGGCTAGTTAGGTCAAGCTGACAGAGAAAGAAAAAAAAGTACTGCTCTTGTTGTAACAACCAGTAAGTATACAGGAAAAAGGAAGTCTCACACCACTGACCAAAATATAAACCTCTAGGGTAATGCATCATTTCTCACATTTGTATGTGCTTCACTTAGTGGTAGAGGCTGAAATATTTTTATTTATGTGTTTGTCTGACTACAAAACATCAAGTTCTTCAAATTTGAGTATAGTTTTCTTCCAGGATTGATTTTTTTCAAAACAAAGTAGAATTTGAAAGCAGCACTCTTTAGCAGCAGCCAGTCAGACAAATGTTAAGACTTCCTTCCTTGAACTTGAAAACAACATAGCGGTTGTCTAAACACTGATAAGCACCTAAAACTGGCAATCCAAGATCCAATTCATTATTTTTTTCGTTGTTGAGGTATTTTGAGTTTTATGTCAAATGGGCTGCATCTAATAGTTGCATATTGTTTCATCATGTTAGTCTTTAAAATGTAGTTTAAAGTGAAATTATGTAAACCCCATAAACAGCTGCACCTGTGGCCACATGTGTGACAAGTACGGGGATAATCACGCTAAAATAATGCAATGCTAAAACATCAAGACGAGTCGAAGAGTCAGCAAACTATGTCAAGTTACACAGCAATAGTTATAGTCATACCAGACTAAGTAAGGCTACAGCAGCAACATGCTGAGTATATACAGTACAATTAAGTGAGGGTGTCTTTAATTGCTTATGAACTCAATGTTGTTGTTTTTTGAGAGAAAACTAATGTTATTTATTTGGTCAAAAGCTGCATAGTCCGACTTTAACTACAAGCACCTAATAATACAGTGATTTAATATTGAACATTTACAGCATCAGTACCGGGCAGTGGACAGCAGTGAATGTTCAATGCTTTTGTCTTTTTAGGGGTGCATCTTCCTCCTCAGTTTCACAGATAACATGTATTGTAGATGACCATCTTGCATCACAACCCTTTTTTTTAATCTGATCGCTCTCAAGGCGCCTTCCTTATAATCCCACTGCCTTTTCTCATGCTACAGCCAAAAGAACTTTCAACCTGACCAAAGCTGGCCAAGCTAACGAGCAGTTGACAGTTCAGTACTCCAGACCCCCACCACCTCCCAAGCTCCAGGCTCCTCCTACATCCGCCCCGGCCGCTGTGGACACAACGACCCATCCGACACCCGCGCCCCGAGCTCAGCCGGCCGGCCTCAGAAAGCCTTCTCCGAAAAAGCCTGGACTCAGAGCCCCAAAGTGCCCTCCACCGCTTCCTCCACCATCACAGGCAAAAGAGATTCCTTCTTAAGCACAGTGAGAAAACTTAACACAGCTGAAAATCTTGTTTTTGCTGACCTCCAGTGGTTTCACTTTTTACCTTTTGTTGGGTGTGGTTACAGGCGCAACAAATGACCACACCCAACCACACCTATCACTGACGCTGGCTGTGGTGAGAGGTGAAACAGGCTTGAATCGTTCAACCAGAGAGGGCAGCAAAAACACTGCTTTTCAGCCTGCTGTTAAGTTCCTATCTAAACACGCAAGGTTTTTGACATTGTCTAGTCTATATCCACGATGTTCCACCTCCGGGATTGCTCCGGTGCCGCCAGAAATTCCACCGGATGTCACTGTTTTCGGCCGGATGTCCGTTACCTTTGCTTTCTTTGTGTTGTAATTCTAAACTCCGGTGGATTTTTGAGGACTCTGGTTAACTGCTCCTCAGATCTCTGCAGGGTAAATCCAGACAGCTCGCTAGACTATCTGTCCAAGTTTTCTGTTGCACAACTAAGGGCGCTTTCACACCTGCCTCGTTTAGTTCGGTTGAATCGCACTACAGTTCGGCGGACCAAACAAGCGTACCGAGACCTGCTTGTTGAGGTGGTCTCGGTACGCTTTCAATCCAACTCTGGAGCGGTTCGTTTGTGGTGAGAACGTGATCCAACCTCGAACCGCACCAACTATATATTCCGTCTGAGCTAATGTGTTTAGCAATCTGCGGTGCGGCAGAGCAGCAAACTGTAGCAGCTTGCAGCGTTCCTCTCACAGAAATAGACAGCAGTCAAGCTCGCCTTCCGTCACTCGCATCTCCGTGGTCAAACCAGCTGCCGCTAAAGTTGGAGACAGACGCCTGCAGAGCAGAGCGAAGTCTCGGTGACCAGAGCAGACGTAGTAAGGTCGCTCGCGAAACAAGGTCTGATTATTTAAATGAAATGAGCTGGTTTGGCCATGGAGATGCAGGAAATGTGCAGTAGTTCACAGAGGATCTTCTTCCTGTATTTACTTTCTTTCTCCCGCCCCAGACACACCCGACCAATAAGAGGTGTAAACGTTCTTGCGTGATTTGTAATGAAGCATTTCGGTTCCCTCGGATTATTCCAGGTGTGAAACCGAACCAAACCAAGGGGAAATCGCTCCAAGTTTACAAACTCATCAACTGATTCGGACCAAAGCAAACAAACTTTAGGTGTGAAAACGCACCTAAAACAACTTTTGAACATATACATGTTCCACCAAAACAAGTTCCGTCCGGCGCTTGGCTTGGCTTGGTTGTGATTGGTTTAAAGAAATGCCAATAAACCAGAGCACATTTTTCTCCCATCCCGGAATGCTGTGTGGACTAACCAGACCCTCCTCCGCAGCGCCGTGGAGGAAGGTCTGGCAATGCCAGACTAGATATTGTCAATCTGTGCTGTCCGATATCTTCCTTTCAAGTGTTGCAGCTTAATTCACTTTTTTGTTTTTTTTGTTGGTCTAACAACGTTTTTGTAACCAGCTTCATTTATTTATTCTTCAGTTACTGATGTGTGATGTCCTATATTTCCCAGAATGCAAAGTAATTTCTAGAAAGCAAGTCTTTCTGGTCAAAATAATAGCTAATAATAATAATAATAACTGAATCCTGCTGTTTGTGGTGTTTTTAGGATGGATTTTCCCATAAATATACAAAATAATAGTATTCATGTGAGCCATTAGGGATGGGGAACATTATTTTATGAACTTTGATTATGAACTGAGGTTTAATGTAAAATGTTTTATAACCACTTTTCAGGTCTACATTCAGATTTTTGTGTGTGGAATATTTCTTTAATCCAACTTTAATCATTAAACTATGTAAATAAATGCATATTCAACCTAATTAGAAACATCTTTATTGTCAATTTATATCATCATAATATATCATTGGTACTGCAGCATATGGAAGTGAATTGCACTATGTACTGCAGGTGCTCATACTCTAAGAACATATTTATAGGAGGTCAGTTAATATCTTCATGTACAGTTGTATAAAAGAACATATAAATGACAATTGAAAAGCAATACAGGAGTCGGACTTCATAATCACAAAAGGTGCACGGAGTGTCTATATAGAAGGTCTGCAGCATACAGTGAGCAATTATATGGGTCAGCTTTAGTTGCGACTAGCAAATACCAGTATGACTTGTCATTTTCCGTAGTTTAATAACTGAGATGTTTGTGTTTCTGTGGTTTATCTAATGAGGCCTGAGATTGTAGATTCTTATTTCCCTTCCTTTTTGTGTTCTGGTAGTGTATTCCTGAGTGAAAGGAGTTGACAGGAGATTGTAGGGAGGCCCAATGGTTGTAATGAGATTAATTCCAATTTTTCTAATCCCCACTTCCTCTCTCATTAGTGACCGACGGGACTAGCACAGAGCATCTTTCCACCCTAGAATGTGAGGAAGTGTGAAAAGTATAAAGTGAATGACAGGCTACATTGTGTCATGTCTGTGTTTCCTTTGAGACGATCTTAACTACATTCTCTGGCACATCCTCTCTTGCCACACCTCCTCTTTGTTTCAGTCCCTTTTAAGTCCTGACATTTTGAAGAAAAAAAAAAGTCTCCTCTGTGTAGGGCTTGGAAACGTGCAGCGTCAAGTCTTTCACTCCCTTTAGATACATTCAGCAACAGTCTTTTGGCATCAAAACTGTACATCCTTGAAGCATGATTGTATAAAAGTAAAGAATCAAATAACGGGGATACTGGATTGTAGTTTTTATGGTCATCCTGTCAAAAGAACCGGCCTCGTTGGCCACAATTCTTTTTTTTTTTTTTTTCAGATGATTGATTTGATTGGAAATTAGAGATAAATCATACATCAGAGAGTCAAAACATCTCAGCTCAGACTTTAATTTCATCCTCGTCATCCATGTAACTGTAGGACATTTTGTTCTTGGGCTGGCTGATGATCATCATCATTGAATCGGCAACCTCCATCCTGCTCTGTCCCTTTAAGTGGCTGACGCCATAGTGGCGTGCAAGCACATCTGTAGCACTCTGGAACCGCTCACTCTCCATCCCCATCCCAAAGCGCACTCGTTCAGGAGACCCCATCACCACATCAGCTACTTTAACAGAAAGCCCAACTCCGTTCACCTCCATCACTTCCTCCTCCTCCCATTCGGCCCCATGCGGGCTCTTCCTGCCCCCGCAGTCCTCCCTCAGCAGGGAATCCACGTATGAGATAGTAGCCGAGTCCATCTCTGATCCCTCATTGGTCAACCCACATGCTGACCCCGCCTCCTCTCCCTCCCAGGCGTTGCCATGCTCCTCCGGGTGACCGTCGATCAGGCCGAACACCTCGCTCATGAGGGAGGGCCCGAGGTCAAAGGTAAAGGTGTCCAAGGAGGTGAGGGAGGGAAGGGAGTCAGAGTAGGCGGTGTAGGTGGGTTTGGGGTCAGAGGTCACAATGGAGGCGGAGCAGGTGGATAAAATGGCGTCAGTAGGGTCGGTCAGAGAGCCGCGGTGGATGTTAGGGGAGCAGGACGTGGGGAGGGAGATGGAAGGCTGCTGGCGCTCAGAGCGAGAGAGACGAGGCAGAGTGACGAAACCAGACTCCAGACCTGAGGAGAAGACAATGAAATTCAGAATGAGGTATTTTGTATAATCCAGTCACACGCTTCACATGGTTTATCATCCAACAGGGGGCGATGCAAACCCATCGGAGAACATCCTGCCTGACGATGACAAGCCAGTAAACCCCGGCCTGCAAAAAGTGCTGAGTTGTTCTGCTGTGTAAACAGTGAATCATCTGACCTGCACTGCCAGATCACTTAACGAGTCACACGCTCGCATACTGCCGCCTTCATGACCCAAACGGCTAAAATTACCACCGCACCTCTTAATGCCAGCCGCAAAGGGCCTGAGAGTCTGGAGGTTTATACCAACCAAAGAAAACAGCGTCTGATTTCACAGATTAACACCCTTTAACCAGAGAGCAAGAAAGGAGTAATCGGTGAAATCGGCTCATGGAGGATTTGGTTGGGTGAAAACCTGCACACTCTTCCATCCATGTGTCATAATGCATAATTCCTGGAGAGTAAAGTAGCTCCAGATATCATTACGAAAGTACGCTGTGAATTGTGATTTTTGTTGAAGATTTTAGATAAAAATGTCAGCGCACACAAACTTGTAAATCCACACACACACAGGGGAGGTGAGACAGTATGAGCCATGAGTGTGGTGTTAATGTGAGCCTCTCAGACAGCTTGTTGCCAGCTCTGTCTGAATCTCTGTGTGTTATCAGTGCGAGCTGTGCTGATTATGAGTCAAGGTGATTCATAAGGACATCTGGGGCAAATCTGTCTCGATTACTGGGTAGAACTGATGGATGAGTTTCACTGCAGCTCTTCAGATGGTTACCACTTCTCTGCAGTTTTCAGTTCACACCGATTAACTCGTTTGACCTTTGTGTTTCACCTAGCTCAGCAACAGGACCATATCATTTAAAAGAAACATCTACGTTTAATCTTAGGGGCCATTTTGGGGGGATTTGATGGTGCATTTTTCTTAATCCTCGAAAGACTGGGCAAAAGAATTTATGACATGACATCATGTCAAGAAATTTCCAGTAAAGATATATTGGACTTTTTCAGCGATCCAAGACAATGTTGGTGTTAGTCCCTCAGAATTAAAGAGCAACAGCTTCTTTCAACCAAATCAATTTTAACACTAGAAATTAATTGTAAACGACACATTTTCACATAAACAGAAGCCTCAGTAGACCACTCACAATGCATCTTGTGTAACAACAGTAATGTTATTTTCCCGCTCATATGTGCAGGTAGCTTACAGTGGGTTTATCTGAGCATTTGTTGCTGAAAACAGCTGCCCGCTGCATCCAACTTAAAGATGCTGGAAAAAAAACTGTCAATAATTATCTGTGGTTTCGTCACTTTAACGACCCCTTTTACTACCCCTTTTACTACCCCTGTTTATTCCATTGTTTTTGTAAAAGTATTGATCAAAGCAGCTTTAATAAAAAAAAGAAAATCACCATAATCACCATAGGAGCTTTTCTTCTCCTCTGGTGTGCTTTGAGAACTGGGGAAGAGCACTTTAGCAGTGGGACTCCCATTAGGCATATCCACATCCAGCCTGGGGAGGGAGATGGCGTTCTTGATGATGGGTGAAACAACGGGAGGTGGTGGCGACAGATCCTTGGGTCCTCCTGTGGGTCGGTTGTCAGACCCCCTTCGGATTTGACGGATCGTCCTGGAGAAGAACGCTCCGATCTTGTTGTCAGGGGAGGAGATAGAATCCGTTTCCCCGTTATTCCCATTGGCCGTGCCACCATGGTTGCTAAGGAAGGAGGTGTCCCCGAACACATCGCCGCCACGGCCCACATGCATGGTGTGGCGAAAGTCACCCAGAGGAGGGCTGATCATGTCCAGCGTGAGGTCGCCTTTAAAGCGACGCTTGCTGTGGGAGTGTGAGACCAGACCTTTGAGGCCTGACAGCTTTTCCTGAAGATTCATGGTCACAAGAGGTGAATGGCTTAATATTTCTTGAAAATCAACCTTAAACAATGTCGGGAATTGTCTTTAATCCCACTGAATGGCAAAACTGAGCAGGCAAAGTTCAATGTTTCTCTTCTTAGATTTATGCCAGAATCAGTTACAGTTGAGCTGTCCAAAGTACGGACCTAAAAAGTCATCTGAAAGGTTATTCCAAGATCTTGAAACCGTGTAATTTCTGAAAAGTTGGACTACCGGCCTGCAGCGCCAAATACTTCACTGGAATATTATCTCTGTTTATCATGTGCAGGCCAAACTCTGTCCCACTCTTTGTAGCTCGTTGTTATGCATAGCTGGGTGAATTAAACGGTCATAAATTGAGGAGAACACTGCGCAGTTGTGTTCCTGGAAGCTGCCGGGCCAGTTGGAGTGTGGTCAGGTCGCCTGGTTTCCCCCGCTTGCCTTGGGCTTTGGCTTTGTCGACATCAGCTCAGAAATAGGTCGGAGTCCAGCTGCAAATGGTTGTGCGGTCGCACCACGGAACCATCTATGGAGAGTAAAAACAGGGAGAAAAGATCTATCTTTAAAATGTAGACAGGGATGTATTTGATTTAGAGGGATGTTGAGAGAAACATAAGACTTTTGCAGTTTATTCTGTGTTGGATGAGATTCTGAGACCACTGTGCTTTAATTTCTGAATACTGTATGTACACTAGATCTGTCTTTCTGCAGGTTTTTAGGATTCCAAAGGTCCACTGGTCTGGAACCATCTAATTTTAGACCACAGTCACTCCTCTGTGCAACAAACCGAAGTCTGCCTTTTGTCCATAAAATGGGTGGACTTTCAGGGAATTCCTGCTTCCATTTTGTCTGGCATGAAGGTTACACAAAGTTCATTTTACATTTCGCTGAAAAGTCTTATCATGCTTTTCAAAAGCCGAGCAGCAGCCCTCATTCAACGGGCTTAGATTTGTTTATAAACAGGCAAAGTATGCTTAGCGAGGAAGGAAGAGATAATGAAAATGTCCTGATAAGAACATCTCTGCTGCTACTTGGCTGTACTGCTAGACTGCCTGTCTACAGAGTATTTTACTCTTTTAACTTTTTATTTTTCCTATATTTTGGTCATTTATCTATTCCCTATTTTCCTAATCCAACTGTTTCTATTAACATTTTTTTTAAATGTCTGTGTGTATTTAGGATAGATCTGTGTGGCTAGCTAGCTTAACTGAAAGCTATGAGTGAAATACAATGAGCACCAGCCTTTTCAGCTAACTACTTAGCTGAAGCTAACCTTTGTGCAGGTAATGTTAATAAGCCATGTTAAAGCTTTATATTTCTTGGTATACTGAATTATTTGACTAATAGTATTACTAATTGATGCATTCAGTTATTTTTGACTTGACTGGCAGCCTTTGACTGCCTTTTGTCGGTTTTTGGAGCTCCTACCTCCGTCAGTCTGTAAGTCTGTAATGAAGGCAGACAAAAATTGGCTTTTTCTCATGTGTTGTTCTTTGCCAGCAGAGTAATGGATATCCAATTCTAAAATATTTTGATAGCATAAGGCAGCCCTGACAAGGACCTCTGGTTCTCTTTAAAAGCTTTCCACTGCAGCAGCTAAATGTCGGCGGGCCTCCCACGCATGCACAGCCCCGTCTGGCTTCATTAATGAGCTGCTATGGTTCAAGAGATGGGGATTGCGTCAGGTCCAAAGCAGCCCTTCTAATTTGCTGCTGACCGCAGTCCCAGGCCATCCGCTCCACTTCCCCTGGTTGGCGTTTTAAGAGGGGCATCTGGGAGCGGAGAGGGAGGAAACACGGCACATACCAGCCCTGAGCAGAGCCATATCAAGGCTCACAAAGGGACGCCAGGGACCACAGTACTGAGGTGTGATGTTCAATCTAAGATGGTGTGAGCCTGCAGGGACCTTGTGCATGTTCCCATGAATGGCGCTAAAGCAACAGGCCAACTCCCCAGTGACAGCGGCCACAGACACAATGGCTCTATGCTCTTCCAAGTAAATGGTTTGTCTTGCTATAAGGTTAAACAAGAAAAACCTCAGTCTAATTGATAACCTACAGTATTACAGGAATACACATGGGGCCATTAATTACTCTGGCTGTGTGCTTACGGAAAAACATGGTGTTTTGTCTTTGCCTGTAATCCTGTTAAAGACCTTTGACCACAGCTCGAGGGGCGGGGGTCGCTCCCTCTAACTCCTTTTTATGTATCTGGATCCTCCGGGCAAAGCTCATTTTATCTGCACATATGCTTCTATCCTGCTGAACTCCCCTTCCCTTTTCTAACTGATCCTTTTTTGCTTGCTCCTCTGTTTTCTGAGTTATACAAATACAGCAGTCAGCGCCCTCAGGCCTCAGATGAAATGGCTTGAAAAGCACCATAAGGACAGAAAACCCCCAATATTTTGATTCTTTAAAAGGTAATAAGTTTAACGCTTTAATCCCAGTAGCAGCCTGCCTGCCTGCCTGCGTCTTAGATATCAGAAAAGAATAGGGGACCTCTCGACAGGAGGGACTTGGACATACCCTGGATTATCCTCTAATCCTTCATCTCCGCCGTTACCCCCGACGGCGGCTCTTTTGGGCAAGTCCTGGCTGCTACCACCCTGGCCGGCTACTCCGTTGGTTCTGATTCCTGCCAGAAAGGAAATAAAATACAGAATGAGTTTGAGGCAGGGAGACAGTCCATTCAAACTGAAGCGAGGCGGGGTGAGAAGTGATGGAAGGAAGCAGGGGATGAAAAAAAGATTTAAAGTTCCATTTTCACAAAAAGGAGTGAAGGGGGAGGATGGCAAAACGGGGCAGAAATAGATATGACAGTAATGGATGCTGAGAGAATTGAGAAGAAGAGAAAAGGTCAGATGAGGAGAGGAAACGAGGGGATTGAGATGTAAGTGGAGGAGGGAAGAACAATAGAGGAACGTGAGAGAAGAGAAAAGAAACTACATGCTGAGGAAGACCGAGATATAAAAGAGCCAGTAAGATTTCAGAGAATGGATCCAATCAGTGTAGGAACACATACAGTATAATCAGATTGGTCATCTTTGATATTAGCATCACTAATAAGCATCACTGATGACCACTGACACCCATCTGATCTCTGTTTCTTTTCCTTATAATTTAAATAATTTATAACTTTAGTTGGTTTTGTACCATTTTTTGGTGATCCCCTGACTTTTCCTCTAGCGCCACTACGACATTTGTTGTTTTCACTAAAATGTCTCGACAACTATTGGATGGATTGCCATGAAATTCGGTTCACATTCATTTTAACCACAGGATAAATGGTTGTAATTATGCTGATCGTTTGTTTTTTCTCTAGCACCATCATCAGATCCAATACATGGTTCATGACCTGACATTGTGAGCATGTTAGCATGCTTCCATTAGCATCGCACTCATTCAAAGCACCGCATAAAGCTGCTAGCTGGCTTTAGTCTCCGGTTAGTCTCACATTGCAGGACCTTCCTCCACAGCGCTGCGGAGGAGGGTCTGGCTAGTCCACACAGCATTCCAGTATAGGAGAGAAACGTGCTCTGGTTTATTGGCATGTCTTTAAACCAATCACAATCGTCTTGGGCGGCACCAAGCGGAGCAACGGTGCCTCTGCAAAATAGCCTCGGGGAAGGAACTTGTTTTGGTGCACGTAGGGAGGCAAGCTCTGGAATTAAAAGATAAATATCATTTGATTGTCTGTTCTAGATCAGAGGATGTTTCCCGAATCCACCGGAGTTTAGAATGCCAACACAAAAAAAGCGGAAGGTGAGGGACATCCGGCGGAACCTCCGGCGGCACCGGAACTATACTGTAAATGAAAAGTGTCGATATAGAATCGTCTCTGGTTATCATGCCTTTGGTCTTGTACTCTTGTGACTTTTCACACTGGTCAAAATATATCTTGTTTGGGGTCTTTAATGCTGATATCAACCACTGCATGGTTTCACCAAGACATTTCAAATGATTTCATGTTTTTAACCCAAAAACAGGAGCCTGAGGCGTTTTCACAGACAAATCTGAAAAGGTATCTTCAAAGGTTGTGAGAGAAAAACGGAATTACCCAGAAATCTTTGCAACAAGACATCAGTAGACCAGACTTAATCACTGTTGATGGGAAAACATTCTGTTACAGCCCCACTTTGTGATAAAAGGCATTTTTTACATGAAACCTTCTGCTGCAGCTTTGAGTTGCTTTCTTTGGGCAACTCACCATACAGGGGATTTCGGTGCGTTCATACATAACAGACGGGCCCATAAAATATTTCCATGTCACTATGTACAGTATTTGCTTGAGGTGGCTTTGCTGGATATAAACCAGAGTAACCACAGTCTAATAGGAGCCGTGTGTGTTGTGTGGTGTGTGCACGTACAAACACGTTCCTGAGCAGAGCATCGGTCGGTGAAGTCTCTCTCTCTCGATTACGACCATCAAACATCCTTCTTCTCAACCTCGGCACTGATTGAAACCACGTTTCCGTCTGAATCATCATTTTTTTCCCCCTCTTTTCATTCTCTCTTCTCCTCTTTCCTCCCTTTTTCTTTCTCTTTTTGCTTCTCTCAGATCGTTCCCTCTCATTTCTTTTCCATTCTTGCCTTCTAAGTCCCTTGTCTTTAATTGTCTCTCCTTCTTTTGTCTTCTCTTTCCTTCCTTTTCTGCTCACTTTACACTCCTTCCTCTTATTTTTCTCTGGTCCCAGATTCCTCCTCTTTCCTCTGCTCCTTCCTATTTCTTTTTCTTCTATTCCTCTTTTCTTCTGTTCTGCCTCTCTTTGAGGGTCTTGACTGACTTAGGGAGTCTGAAACAGCTGTTGGGCCCACACATATACACACACACACACACACACACACACACACACACACACACACACACACACACACATACAATCTCTTTTTTTGATGATCTTAACTCAAAAATGTTTACTCTGCTATAGTTTGTCTTAAACTTAAAATCAGCGATGGATTTGTGATGTGTTTCCACCCCCTTCTGTCTGCCTGTCTTCTCATGACCTTCAATCACTAACCCCGCTAACCAGGTGAACAAACATACAAGATAAGGCCACATTTCTAAGGCTCACTCTTTGACTTTCAATTATGTTCTTATTTTCGCCGTCCATGCTCAGTCTGAATCCAAGCAAAACACGGCTACACTTCCTCCTCGGCCAAGAAAACTTTTTCATGCTTCAACAAATATCCATACTCTCCGAGGCTCTCTGCTTCCTGCATCTGCTGGAACTGGCAGTCCCAATTTTCCCTCTTTGTTGCCTCTCTCTTTCAGTTTATATCTCTTCCGTGCTCGTACTGAAACTTTATTCTTTCCTCCTCCCTTTCTTCTACTCAAACACCCACATTCCCTCTCTCTTCTTTGGATTTTACAGGTCTTTAAAGAAAGTTTTAAAAGGGTCAGTTTACCTGTTAAGTGATGAGAGCACATAGACACTGCAGACATTGTACATGACTGATAGAATCGGCCCATTTTATCTTATCACATACAATACAGAACGGTATATTGATATTATTTTACAGAATGTCAACGATATGTTTAAGAGCATTTAGAAACAGTGTCACCATTACATAGTTTGTCCACCAGAGAGCACTGGCAAGTTTATTTTTTTCCTGCTCTGTATCATGGTCACACGTCTTTAAAGGATTATTTTTACATTTTTATAAAATACGCTCAGTTGCTTTTGATTGCAAAGAGTTATTGAGAAAATAGATGCTACTCTCATGTCTCTATAATAAACATGACGAGAGCAAGCAGCTGGTTAGCTTAGCACCAAGGCTGGAAACAATGGGAAACAAGATATAATGGGTTAATTAGTGAGCTTAAGATGTGCTTGCAGGACAATATGTGCTATTGTTTTTTTTCTTTAGACAGATTTTGTTACTTTTGGACAGAGTCAGGCTAACTGTTTCCCCCTGTTTCTATTCTTTGGGCTAAGCTAACCATCTCCTGTCGTGTAGCTTCATATTTACCAAACAGACATGAGAGTGATATTTATCTTCTCATCATCTAGAAAGCACATTACCATATTTCCTAACATGTCAAACTCTTGCTTTAACTAAATGCACTGTAAGAGATCCTATTCAAACATCGTGATACGTGTTTCTGTTAAAAACAAAAGGGATATCAGCTGATATTTCGTTACTCTTAAATATTGATATCAGTATCAATATTGGCCTCGGAAATGTTGCAAGAGCAACATAATGCTACTATTTCTCAACATGAAGCCTCGAGCCCACTGATTTTGTTGTCGATGTTCTTCACTGACAGCACAAAATATTGTAATATTGTGTGGTGGGTTTCATATGTTTCAGGGAGAACAGATAGCCAGAGCTGGGGAAACTTTACAACCATCCACATCGATCATCATCTGAAAAGTTCACATGCAGTTCCATTTTGGACTGCATCCAATCAACAAACAGACCCGTACCTATCCCTGTTTTTCAAACTAAATCATCATGGTGGCTCGGTCAAAAATATCCTCTTTTTTCACCCACGCAGTCCACTAAAATCTGTTCCTCCATCCTAAAATATCTAAAGTGAGTTGCTAAATAGTATTTTTAAACTATGATAACTAACTTTGTTTATTGACATTTGGAAGAGTTTGCCCACATTTCCCTCCATGCAGCTGACAGCAGTGACCAGTTGGCTGTTGATGTATCAGTTTATAAAAAAAAAAAACGTGGTGAATCCTTTCACTCGGGGGTTTGGATCACGTGGTTAGATGTTGTAACCATTTGGTGACAGCAGACCATGATGGAGCCGTTTTCCCAACATTATCATGTGTGGCAAAAGAAAAAGAAAAATCAAGGGAACCCTGCGGTGTGAAAACAAACACAGCAGCCAGATTCAGAGTTCACACCTCTGCAACTAACCCCTTCCTGGTAGGTTGCGTCAATGACACCCAAAGTTCACAAAGGGTCCCCCCTCAGAGGAATGTTGAACTCAGGTATTAAAAAAAAAAACATAGAGAAAAAAGGAAAACCACAGGGAATGTCTGCACTCATTTACTTCATCAAGTAGCATATCATTAGTGTAAATCATATGAGGGGGATGTACAGGAAACATACTACATACATGTGTTAATCATCTGCTGTTGGCTGAGCTGAGTGCATACAGAAGGCCGACATGGAAATATCAAAGCATGTACTTAAGGAGGATATACTGTGTATGCCTACGCTGGAGAGCCTGGGGGGATTTACAGAGCCATGAAAAAGTTACACAGTGTACAAGTGGACTGAGTTCATCAGTGCTTGTTGTTTATTGGATTCTGTGTTGTTATCACTGAAGCAGGCTGGCTTTTGATTGATCACCACTGTGTATGATTATTATTGGCAGGCTTTAGCGGGCCAACAAGCTCTTCAATCAATGGCTGTGTGTGTGTGTGTGTGTGTGTGTGTGTGTGTGTGTGTGTGGTATTTCACATGGTGGCCTCCGTCATGGCTTGCCAGCAGGTTGTAGGGGTCAGAAGACCACTGCCCCCAACTTGTAATAATCCAACACTGCGTTTGTCTCCATTACTAAAACACCTCAAGGCCACCAACTTCACCCCGTCATGTTCCACTAAATCAGAGAAGTAGTATATCTCTGTCATTTCAGTGACATGTATGATAATTAATGGGTTATGTCATGTAAATGCTGTAATTACAAGGCATAGTGATTAAAAACACATTGAAGCACTGGCAGGCAGAGTTTATTCTGACCAAGAATATACTGCGGCTGACTGAGTATAAACAAGTTACAGGGCGGATTGAGTTTCATGTCAGACATCTGAGACACTTGCAACACTAAAACAACTTACACACGAAAGTACAGTGTGACCACTGACATGGTCTGATAACAGCTTGGTTTCAGTCAACATTTTTACAAGTCCTAATGTTACCTTATCTGAAAACTAAACCTAATATGTTTGCCTTCTTTCTCTGATCAGCAGGAGGCCTTTTTCTCTCCCAGGGGACCTACTGATTCATCTATTCGGTAATAGAAAAAAACGACATGGCTAATAATTAACCCCAAAATATGCAGCAAACAATTAGGCTATATCAACAGACAATTGATAAGTTATTTCCTCTCCAAACAATAGTAAGTAGCTGAGGATATAATACAAATATCACAAGTGGAAAAAAACTGGTAGGAATGTTATACAAATGTTATAGGAATATTATAGGATATTTACCCACACTGATGAAATTACTTTGTAGAGATACACTTCTCAGTAGACTATGCACCGAAAGGTCACTACAGATTCAGTGTACTTGCTGCAAGCTCACTCAAAGTCTCTAAATGAATATGATATAAAATATAACTTAAAATAGCGCCTATAAAAGTCACCATTGACTTATTACTGAGTAGCCTAGCCTATTACAGACTCATTGAGTGTCTATCTGAGAACTTTATGGAGTGATTTTACGTCAAAATTGAATATAAACTCACCCAAGGAAACTGCGACACGAGGAACAGGAGACTGCTTGACTCCGGTTTAATTATCTTTCCATTACAAATGTATTTTCGGTTGGTGTGGTCCGAGTGAGCCGGTGGTGCAGCCGGACTGTCCCGCTGGTGCGCCGGGTGTGCTGAGCGGCGCAGCGCGGAGGAAAGGGGCGGGCTGTGGATCAAATAGCCTGCCAATGAAACCATCAGAGAGCCACACCGGGAGCTCCCACACTGCCTCATCATGGTTGACACTTCAATTTGATGTCTCTCTAAAACATGCCAATTGGCTTGTCAGCACGATTTGAAGCAATAAGTAAACAAATTAAGCAGTGCTTTTTACAGCCAAACTAGGTGGCGCTGTAACATGGCCTCTAAATCAAATGTGCCCCTTTTTTTTTTTAGGTTCCTTAAAAAGACACATTTTGAGTTGAGAATACACTTTTAACAAGAGAGTGAGCCAACCAACTCTTATCAAGTGCTCATCATCAGACTTAATCAGCTGAGTATCTGCTGACTTCTAGCTAGAGGGAAACATAATTATGAAATTGTTTCATAATGACTCAGCTTGCCTTAATATCCAATAACCATATGTCAATGTGACATCATTTAAATCGAAGTCTTTTACTTAGGGCTTATGTGCCTTAAACTAATGCAAATGAAACAGTAGCTTTTAAGATAAACAACGGTAGTAATATGAGCAGTTGTACCTAGGCTACTTTTTAGAGGAATAGTTTGATGAATTGGGAAATACACTTTGTCTCTTTCTTGGCAAGAGTTACACGAAAAGATTGGTATCACTCTCATCTTTGTACAGTTATGAAACTACAGCCAGGAGACAGTTAGCTTAGCTGGAAACAAGGAAACAGCTAGCCTGGGTCTGCCTATAAGCACCTCTAAAACTAACTAATGAACATGTTAATATCGTTTGTTTAATCTGTACAAAAACTGAAGGGGAATAGCCTCTGCTGTAATATTTCTTAAGAGTAGATTAGGTCAGTATATTTGTTCACCTTCAAACAGAGCCAAGTTAGCTGTTTCCCCGTCTGTATGCTATGCTAAAGCTAAGCTTATCATCGCCTTGTTTCAGCTTAATTTTTAATGGACAGATATGAAAGTAGTATCGTTCTTCTCCATTGCCTCTCTGCAAGAAAAACAAATAATTATTTCCCAAAATGTATATTATTTTAATCTCACGTACACAATTATAGCTACCAATATGGTAGTGGTTATGTAGCCTAGCTTTTGTGATTGAAAACCTCACAGTGGGAGCTAAAACTGCACTATGGGCAGATTTATATGTTGTCAATGTTTCATGTAGCCTAGTCTATATCCTTGACGTTCCACTTCCGGGATTGCTCCGGTGATGAAGGAAATTCCGCCAGATGCATGTATTTCAGTTTCCTTCCGCTTTCTTTGTGTTGGAATTTAAAATTTGGTGGATTTATGAGGACTATTGTTGACTGCTCCTCAGATCTCTGCAGGGTAAATTGAGACAGCTAGCTAGACTATCTGTCCAATCTGAGTTTTCTCTCGCACGACTATTTAGCTCTTTGCGGAGCTTAGCACCGCCCATGAGGATTCTGATTGGTTTAAAGAAATGCCATTAAACCAGAGCACGTTTTCCTCCCATCCCAGAATGCTATGTGGAGTAGCCAGACCCTCCTTCAGCGCGCTTTGGAGGAGGGTCTGGTAAAGCGAGACTACATTTAGCCTAACTGTTTGAAAACTGAAATCCTGTAAAAAAAATAAAATGACAGTTGGCTCATGTTCGTGAAAATTCAACTAAAGGAAACCGAAGTTGAGTCTAGTGAGTCACTGGACCAATGGCTCACAAACTGTTGTTCATGATCCACTTTGTATTTTGCTCTTAAGTGTCCAAGGGTATCTAAATAATTCAGATATCATGTATTCAGACTACATTTCATTTAAGCAAACAGTAAATCTACAGTAGGGTATAGCATTGCCATTACAGGGATATGTTGATTTTCATCAATTGCAGACTCACTCTGAGGTTTATGATGATCAAGTAAGTAGAGTTTTACTTTTAATATCTCGGCAGGTGCAGCTTTAAACTTTAGTTAAATTAACTGACTGCTGTGAAGCTTCATCCAACACTCATCCAACAGCCGTCCAAGTTGTAGCCCCATGAAGTGCACATGTGAGCAGTCCCACGCTGACCTGTCCAACAGGAAACAGTGCCTTATCAACAGGAACAGAAGCATCCTCACGCTGCCCTCAAAGGCTTCTAACAGGTCGGTCTGTCTGTCATTAAAGCTCCGAGGTGGCCTGTAAGTCTGCCAGCGTACACCACCACCCATAACACTACAACCACATGCCACCTCTTAGTGCAACTACTTCCCCCCCCACACTCCTGGTATACCACACACACACACACACACACACACACACACACACAAACACACACTTATGAGCTCACGCGTAGGCAGGCAGGCGGAAGTAAACACAATCACACACAATCCTGAAAGCGGCCATCGTTCAGTTTCAGACAACACCCTTCCTTATCTCACGATACCTTGTCCTATGTTTACGGTTTTACTATTACTGTTTGAGTGGTTCAATTTGTAGTTGTTGCATTTTTTAAATATCCACAGTCTTTTTACAGGAAGTTTGAGACTAAATCCACTATTCTTCCTGATTGGCTCAGAGCACGTATGTATTATTAAAATCCATCCAGGATTTTCCACTGCTGCATTTGAACCAGAACGTGTTCAATCAGTAGGTGTACCTCCCGGTCTCCACATTGTCCATCTGTTCACTCCTTCTCACACTGATTGCACTTTGATGAAACTTTGGGGGAATTATCCGTGTTGTTTGTCTGTTTTAGCATTTACAAAATGGCTATGATTGGACAAAAACAAGTGAAACGTGTTTACTTGTTGTATTCAGTATTACTATACTAAATTAATTATTCAAGCAACCTTATCATTAGAGCATCAGGTGATTTGTAGTTTGTTAGATTGGATGTCCTTGGATGTTTACAGTTTTTGCCGATTGCTTACACACCGAAATCAAAAGTATTACACAATTATCAAAACCTTACACTCAAGGAGCAAAACGTTGGCCCAGATGTGCACCACCATAAGCACAATGTCAGCCTCACACTTTGAGCAAAACACTAAACACACTTGTATACATTACACACAGAAGTATATCATGATGTCACTTCCTTGCAATTCCAAAGCACTGACTGTCAAATTACCATACCTATGAGCCAGCCTGTGAAACACAGCCATCAGGTGACCAAATACATGATTGTTTACAGTAATCGTAGACACACCAATCAGGTTTACAGTTTTTTCCAATTGCTAACACACTAAAATGACATGAATGGCACAATTATTTAAACTGACACACAGAGAGCAAAACCTCTTCTCAAGTCTCCAAAAGTCTAAACACATTTTCTGCTTTACACACATTTTGCAATATGGCAAAATGGCACGTTTTAAATGCACTGAACACGGTTCTCTGCATTAGACACAACAATCTGACATAAAGTCACATGTGTGTGTATCTGCAAATATTTGCATGTGAACAATCTGAAGAATTTTCTACAATTTGAACTATTTTAGTATTATGGCAAAGCATACTAAAGATGAGAGTGCTTTTCATTATGCCCAACAGTGTGTACTTGGTTAGACAAAAATCTGGTAAGATGAATGAAGTGTGTGCCATTTGGTGCAAAAGTTTGATTTTGATAATGCTATATGTAGGTTTGGTTGCAGTGCTTCATTTTGCAGGATATATGAGGTATTTTGCAGTTTGGGTGTGTGGTTTTGTGAATTGTGTATTTGTTAAAACCAGCCTAGTTTGCAAAATTGTGTTTTAGCAATTGGAAAAAACTGTAAGCACTATAATAATGCAGCAGGTAAGTCTAGTATTGTCTGTACTGTATTTTCAGTTTTTTTTCAGATCTTTTTTTGTTTGTTTGTTTGTTGTTTTACTGTACTGGATACAGTATTTTATGTTATTTGCTGAGCTAACAGTGTTATGCACACTACTGTAGTACTGTAGCATGAAAACTGGGACATGTTGTTGGGATTCTCCATGTTGACATGTTGACTGATTTGGGTATATGGAGAGAAATAAATTATATTTTCCTCAGTCTGCAGCATTGGTCTTGTGTAGTGTTTGGTGAACTTATTGTATATTTGCACTTTCTCTGTGTACTTCATTTACAGTACTCTAATCACTAAGAAGTAGAATTGCTAAAAGTATTTTAGGTTAGCAACAGCAGTGTGTAACTGGTGCAAACAGAATTAAGTCATTTGAAACGTGCGTGTTTCATATGGTAACAAAGTGTGTGTGTGTGTGTGTGTGTGTGTGTGTGTGTGTGTGTGTGTGCATTCCATGCCCATGTGTGTCAAGCATGCCTGTATTTGCTCTGTCTTGTCTCCAGCTGCCACCTATGCCCACACTTATCGGGCATGAAGGGCTGGCACGCCCGCTCCGTCTTCACTGCAGCTCCAACAGACATTCATTTAACACCGCCAGCAGCCAGGCTTCACCGTGGTTTCAGCAGATTCACTAGGTAACATTCACTTTGCATTTGCTGACCTAATTTCCTGGCTTTTTGGCTCAGGTGGCCAAAAAAAGCCAGTTTCCGGTCACAATCAACAAGCTCTTTTTCTTACAAAGAAAAATCACATTCATGTGCTGGTTTACATTATTTCTCGCTTAGTCTATATCCACAACGTTCCACTTTCAGAATTTCTCTGTTGCCGACGGAAATTCCGCCGGATTTCACTCATTTAGACTGGATATCCGTTACCTTTCTTCGTGTTGGCATTTTAAACTCCGGTGGATTTATGAGGACTATGGTTGGTTAACTTCTCCTCAGATCTCTGCAGGGTAAATCCAGACAGCTAGCTAGACTATCTGTCCAATCTGAGTTTTCTGTTGCACAACTAAAACAACTTTTGAACGTACACGTTCCACCAAAACAAGTTCCTTCCCGAGGCTATTTTGCAGCGGCACCGTGGCTCCATCCGACGCTTAGCGCCGCCCAAGAAGTGGTGATTGGTTTAAAGAAATGCCAATAAACCAGAGCACGTTTTTCCTCCATCCCGGAATGCTGTGTGGACTAGCCAGACCCTCCTTCGCAGCGCTGTGGAGGAAGGTCTGGCAATGCGAGACTATTTCTCGCTAAACAAATATAAATGTTGTCTAGTTCAAATGATAACCGAACATGGAACTGATCCCACTAACACTTATTGTTTGTGTAGCCAAAGCCTGGTATATCGTATAGTATTCCTATTCCTTATAACGATTGGCAAACCTGCATTGTTGTCCAAAAACTATTAGAAACACATTACTCTATGAAGTTATATTCCTATCTTTATTCAAGAGCGCATTCTTTCAATTTGAGAGCATTTCTCACTGATATTACGTTCAGATTTTGTAATAATTTCCCTCAAAACCTTGCTCTCACACTCAAATAGTCACTGCTCGCGCTTGGATTTGCTCTGCTTGTGCTCAAACTTTGTGCTTGGACTCAGAAATGTTGTTGCTTAAACAGATTTCCTGCTCTCAGCTTTGGCCCTTCTCCTCGCACTCAGCCTGATTCTGCGCGCTTGCAAATCTTCTCCTCTCGGATTTCTCCTGCGCGCTCGGATTTTTTAGTGTTACAATCCTATCAAAATTCCACAACCAATAGAATGCCAAGTGTAGTGTTGACCAATGAAATGATCCCTGCCCCGTTGAGGGTGCGTTCGTTTTATGTTAGAATGTCCGTTGCGGACGGCTCCTCTGTAACCATGGGTCTGTAACCCAAGTTTATTTACCATCGCTTTATTATTAGTATATGTCAATAATGTGCACAGAATGGTCGACGTTCTTTCACCTGCACCCATCAGGAAACGGGAGAATGCTTTGAAGTGGGACATATCAAGTTACGTACACAACTATGAGGGTGAGTAACATAAATTAAGCACATAGCATATGGCGCTGGCCATAGCTAGCCTAGCTTGATGTCCGTAAACGAATAGCTTTTCTTTATACCGGTAGTTTAGCTAGCTGGATTGAACGACATATGACGGACAGTATGTGTGTATTTACAACTGGTGTTTAATTTAAACCCCACTTTGTATTTTTTCCTCGTTTGGTTAACAGTGTTCCTGTTAAGCCTTAAGCCAAGTTAATATTGAACTTACATTCATCAGGTGGCCAAAAACACAACTCTAATTGAATGCTAATGTTGCTATGTGTCTGCTGGGTATGTGGATATAGATAGATAGATAGAGTCTTTATTGTCCCATAGGGATAATCATTTCCAACAGTTTGCTTACATGCAAGCCATAACAACTTTACAAGGTGGAATTTTGTTTAAGTGTTTGTATCTAGTTGTGCTGTATACGTAAGTGGCCACAAGGTTTAAGCTACAGTATCTAAAAGTTCATCGTGACATCATGACTTCGCGTAAACATACACGCCACTTTGAGCTATCCGCGTGTATGTCTACGCCGGATACAGCGGGCGTGTATGTCTATGCCATATTCAGCAGTTATGCGTCTTGATAACACGCCAAAATGGCATACGAATTGCCGTGTCATACACACGCCACTTATTGAGATCAGTCTGAAAAATTCCACCTTTTTCATTTACTTCCTTCTTGTAGATGTCAAGTGCAACTTCCAACTAGATAGATTTAGATCTTGTTTTCCTTTCTGCAACTTGCAAAGACATAGAGATATTGTTTTCCTTTCTTGTGCTTTTTTTGGCCTTGGTTCACTGAGGGACTCAATCTAATTTTGTGCTCTAAAAATGTCACGATGCCTGATTCATAACTTTTAAACGTTGTTTTTAAGGTTGCCTGGTTATAGGTCTATATTTGAAGTGTTTCTCTAGCAAATGGTGCACAGTCCTGTTGTTACACTGGCGTATATTTTCTTTTGTTGAAATATGTCTGTTGTTCTTCATGCCTTTTGAATGCTGTTATCGTAGCTGATGTGCTATCAGCATTCATTTCAGCACTTCAGCCTGCAAACCATTTGAAGATTTTACAAGTAAAAAATAGTGTTTTGTACAATTGTAGACTTGCGGGGAGGCTGATACTTTAGCATCATGTAATTTATTTATCCTGCAGACTCCTCGGTGTCGTCCATTCCTCTCACATCTTTCTAAACCAAAAATAAATCTAATCTCTGTGACTCGTATGTTTGACGTGTCTTGACTTCACACGCCAGTTGATTTATTCTTACATTCAATCTCTGTTTGTCCCTGTGGGTTTTCTTGATTTTTAGGCTGCTCATGTCTTTGTTACTGTGAAACATATTATTTCTGTAGATCTGCCGAAACTGTCATTTGTTTTTCATTTGTCTTTCTTATGCCTCCCTTTTATTCCTTTTGCACAATCTCAAATCCTCCTGTCCATCTCAATGTTTCTGTTTTTCCCCCTCCTCTCTCTCCCAGGCTTTCCTTGCATCCCTCTTCTCTCACCCCTTCTCTCCATCCCAAGATAAACAACCTCTGTTCTGAGGCATGTCAGCTATTTGTTCAAAAAAGCTCGCAAGTTTTTGGATGCCGTTCAGAGCTGGGTCTCCGAAGGGAGGCAAGATTACAAATTTAGTGCTTTTTCACGATCTCTCCCTCTGTTTTTCCATTTTTTCTTTCTCTACGCTGCTCTTTTTTTCCCTCCCAACTCTCTCACGACTTCTGCATCTCTCACGTGAAACTTGGTGATTCCCAGATATGTGAGTTTCGACACCCTCTCACCTTTATGTTTGACCTTATGTCCCTGCTAGTACAACCAGTTTGTCCATATAGAGTCTTCAAATTCCCTTCAAACGTTTGATTATGCTGATTTATTTTCTGTCAGGAACTTTCATCACTCTTCTCTGATTAACACACGAGGGGAGAACCGAAAACCAGTTCTCATGCGTCTGAGCAGCCTGTGTTAAGTCCCTTTGAGAGTCATATGCAACACACACTCCAGTGACTCTGTGGCAAAACATACTCAATTTGGCATTTGCTTATCGCTGAGTTGTTTGGAAAAGCTTTTTTTCAGTGAGATGACCTGACATTTTTCTGATGACAAAGATGCGTGTGTGTGTTTGTGTAATGGGAGTCCAGAATGTTGTGTTCTTTGGTGAGATAAACCCAAAAACACCCAAAATACTCCTTGGTTTTTTGGTTCACACACTTTTCCTTGTGTCATCTGCAGACTTGCAGTTGTAGTGCATGTTTGTCTGCCAGCAAAATAATTCTAAATTCAATATTTTTCACCTCAGATTACATCTGTTCTTTGTCTTTTTGATCTCAGTGTTTAGCTTATTTTCTCAAATGTCTCACGCGTGTTTATGTGTGTTTCTCCATTTTGAATAAGTGGAACCACAAACAGGTTCTTTAGCATGCTCAGTGCCTAGCCGGTTATCCAAGATGCTTTTGTACGTTTGCATCTTGTGACAAACACACACACTGTTACCCACAGCCATTTTTATTTTATTTTACTTCGTGAAAACACACATGGAAAAAAAGACACCCACTTTTATGTGCAACCTGCTGGTGATAAAGGCTTCTTTTTATATCCCAATGCGCGCGCACACACACACACACACACACACACACACATCAATACACAATACAGCATCTGTGTATAGACTAGGCCACAATTCCTATTTGTTATGCTATTATAGTTTGTGGCACTATCTTTGTGGGGACCCGTCATTAACATAATGCATTCCCTAGCCCCTTACCCTACCTAACGTAATTATAACCCTAATCCTAAAACCAAGTCTTAACCCTCAAACAGCCCTTTAAACTAAACCTTTAAGCATTTTGGCCCCACAAAGCTGTTGGGACCCCACAAGTATACTGGACTCCCAGTTTTTGGACCCCACACATATAGTTAAACACACACAAACACACACACACACACACACACACACACACACACACACACACACACACACACACACACACACACACACACACACACACACATCAATACACAATACAGCATCTGTGTATAGACTAGGCCACAATTCCTATATGGAGATACAGATCACTGTTTTGCTTTCTGGAGTATGATGAAGGGGTAATTATATCTAACCAGAGGGAACACAACAGAGAGAGAGAGAGAGAGAGAGAAGAGGGGGGTGTAAGAGCACTGACACACTGACCCGCAGGCTGTTTTCAGTGTCAAATCCTTTCCCTGTGGCCACCAGTAGTAGTGATGATGGTGAAAAACACATTGATGTGTGTGACTACAAGTATCATAGTCGGACGGGCTTGTTGACCCCTCACTGTGATTTACTTTGTGTGTGAGAGTGTCAAAGCTACTTCTCTGGCCTCAACCAATTTGTCTGCGGCTTGTTGCCTCGGTGAGTCCTTCCAAGTGGTGTCTGGAAGAGAGTAGATTTAACTATAATCTTTGTCAGCTGGAATATGCAAATAATGTTGCATGACGAATCTACCGGCATGAATCACAGCAGTTTTCTCAGAAACAAGGGGATTTTTTTTTCTCCCTTTTACACTTTGAGCAATGAAAGCAGAATTGTTACTCATGGATATTTATGAAATATGCAGTTTGTTAAACTCCTCCCCTGAACAATGATTGTCCGATCATAGCCTGGCAACCGTAACCCGGCACAGCAGGCCAGTCAAGCTTTGGATTTACGATGATGAAGCGCTGTAGTGGAGGATTGTGTCTTTTTTTAAATTGCCTTTCAAAACCAAAAAGTGTAAGAAGCTGATTAAACAATATGTTTATCTGCTCTAGCATTAGATACAAACGTTAGCATGTCCAGCTAATTAGCTTACTAGCTTCAGTAATAATCCAACTCAGTGATAGGCCAAGGAGCATTTCATACCATGTTATTTTGTGGAGTTACAGGTGCCCTTTAAAAATAGGCCAGTTCACAACTAGCACATGCATGGTTGAGTATTTCCCCACTGTGTGGAAGTCGTTCCAGGATGCCATGTTCTTCTCTTTATTGGATTTGGGGAAGTTTAACACTTTAGCAATCCCAGCCAAAATAGCCCAACACCACATTGGTTAACACTCACAAATCCGGGCAATTCCCAGATGGCTGGAAAAATGCTTTAGTAATACCTCTTTTTAAATCTGGAGATGATAAAATGTCTTGTAATTATAGACCCATTAGTTTTCTTCCAGTTTTGTCTAAAGTCCTGGAGAAGATTGTCTCAGAACAACTGATGCACTACCTTGAGACAAACCATTATCTGAGTCCTCTGCAATTTGGATTTAGGCACAATCATTCAACAGAATCCGCTACTTGTTTATTAATCGAAAATATTAAACAATCACTGATAAGGGAAATGTAGTTGGTGCAGTATTTCTAGATCTAAAAAAGGCATTCGATAGAGTAAATCACAACACCTTAATTTCAAAATTAGTTAAATTTATCCAAACAGTCATTGTCCTGGTTTGAATCATATTTAAAAGGCCGTGAACAGTGTGTTATAATTAATAATGTGAGATCCACCTTTCTCCAAATTGAAACAGGGATCCCTCAGGGCACTGTTTTGGGACCCATACTCTTCAGCCTTTACATTAATGATTTGCCAGATGTATGTCCAGATATAGGTCTACAGATGTATGCAGATGACACAGTGGTGTATGTATCTGGTAATACCTGTACTTCTGTGGCTGACAAACTAAATGTCAACTTAGATAAAATATCATCTTGGCTGGCTTCATCTTGTTTAACTTTAAACACAAAAAAACAAACTCTGTCTGCTTTTCCATTAAAAAACTAACTTTAACACAGCTCTTGAATGTACAAATTAATGGGGAGCTTATTGAACAAGTACCTGAAGTGAAGTATCTGGGAATAATTATAGACTATCAGTTGAACTTCAAAAGTCATATCAAGAAAATCTATAAAACCGTTAAGGCCAACTTGGGCTGCTTTAGGATGATAAGAAACTGCCTGACTCTTGACTGTGCTTTTATTTGTTTTAATTCTATGATTCTCTCACACATATCGTATGGCTTGACCACATGGTCCCAAGCTCACCAGACATCAGTTAAGACCATAGAGTGTCTATATAGCTTTGAAAGTCCTAGACAAGAAGAGAATAAGGTATCATCACTGCAAAATTTTAAGCAAACATACGATTTTAAGCTTTGCTAATTTTATCTCCCTGCATTTTGTTAAATTGGTCTTCAAATGCCTAAATAACGCTGCTCCCCCTTCCCCTTTGCAGAACAATAATAAAACAGCAAAGTGGTACCAGAACCATCACCCGAGCAGCGTTAAAAGGCAATTGTAGCATCCCTTTCTATAGAACATCATTTGCCCAAACTGCATTTTCAGTAAAAGGGACAAAATTATGGAACTTTCTGCCAGACCACTAGAAATGTATCCCAACATTAGCCACTTAAAAAAAAAATACCAAATTGTGGCTAATTCGGGAACAATCTTGCTCTCATATTTAGTTTTTACACTGTGCTCTCATTGTATACTTTCCTTCCATTTTCATTAAAAAAAAAATAATTTTATTTCATCTTTATTGTATTTTTAATAATAATGTAAATCTGTATTTTTATTTGTAACCAAAAGCCCTACTAGAGACAAGTGTCAAGAATTAGCTATGTTTTTTTGTATCTGTCCCTATCTAAATAAACCTTAAAAAAAAAAAGAAACTCATCCTAAAAGCATTTTATCTTGTAATGATAAATGTAGAAAATACAGTTTGAACATATGGACAAAAAGACACAAATAACCCCTGTCTGCAGCCAAACAGGGTTATGTTAGAATGAACTAACAGTCTGATAAGAGTAGGATCCGTATCATAAGGGCTAACTAGCTCTACTGATGTACCAGCACAATGCTGTTTCTTTATTATGTCTTCTTCTTTGTGCTTTTAGAACAATATCTAGCTATCAAATGTGCTGGAAACATTTAAAAGCCAGCCATCTATTTGTCTAAATGTGTCTGTCTGTCTGTCTATTTACTTCTCTCACACTTTTTGTTCTCTCATGGCACATTTCCGTTCTCTCACGCAGTTTGCAATAATAACAGTGGCACATTAACTGCTTGTAATTCGTGGTTATTTTTGAAACAATGGGTCTTTATTGTTTTCAGACAGAAGTATACAAAACGCCTCATTTCTAGTCAGCTATCATCGATTTGGTTGGCTGAATTTGCAGATTTTATCAGCTGTAGCTAGCTAGCAAATTACATGTAAGCTGACGATAGATAGATAGATCGATAGATAGATAGATAGATAGATCGATAGATAGATAGATAGATAGATAGATAGATAGATAGATAGATAGAAAGAAAGCATCTTATGTCAAAGTGAGATCTCAAAAGTTGACAAAGGGATGGAGGAGGAAAAGGGGGGAAGGAGAGGAAGTCGGGCTGCAGAAAAGCAGAGAGGATGAGGGAGGCCTGAGGAGAAGAGGAGGAAAGTGTGAAGCAAGTGAGGTGGTGTGCTAAAACAGGATGAATATTTCACAGACAGAACGTGGGGATGTCTTTCCAGGAAATGACTTTCACACAGTGCAAACGCCTGCCAGATACGCTGAAACCTTTTCCAGCAGCACAAGCCCAAGAAACTCAACCAATTACCAAAGTCATTTTCAAAGAAAATGACTGCTGAGCCAGCCAGTAAACTGTCATGTATTTTCATTTGAGACCAGAGACAGTTTCAGGTAATCAACAACAGCCCTCTGAAATTGTAAGTAATGGTGTGGGGGGAAAGTCTCCCTCTCAAATTTTGCAGCAACATTAGAGAGTTATGTGCTGTTATAATGTGCGTACTTACAGGAGTAGTTGTGTTTTATTATGTTGCCGCTACTTCATAAACATGCATGACTTATGCTAAAACAGCATTCAGCATACCATGAAAAATATGCATGCTGAGACATAAAAAACAAAGGCAGCCATGACTTCTTCTCAATATTAAGGTAGGAAAAAAAAGTTCCAACAGTGCTTTTAAGTGGCCCAGTGTCCTTTGTGTGAGTTTTGGACACTGAGGCAGACATTCTGCCTGCCAACAGACTGTTTTATAAAGCACAAATTCTCACTTTCAAACAAAACCAAACTTAATTAAATTCAAATTCTCAGTCTGAGTAATATCCTCTTATCGCAGCAGTGTGCATTAAAACAGGCCTTGAGTACCAGTTAGTAAATCCTGTTTCTGCGGCATGGGCTGCTCCCCAGTGGCCAGACTGGTTTAAATTAGGCCTCTCCAACCTTCAGCGGCCCGTTCGCTAATTTGACTCCTATAATAACAGCGGCTACTGTGTTTTTCAGGAGTCTGGAACCAAACGTCTGTCTAGGGAGTCTGCAGGTGCTTGCTTTCGCGCTCTCTCCTCCTCCAGGACTTTGGTTGAATTATGTCTACAGGAGGGACTGTTTTACTATTTTACTAAAAAAAAAAAAAAAATCCCAAATGTCTTGTTTTCCTCAAGTGTGTTTCCTGATCGGATCTTTACTCTCCAGTCTGTCTGTCTGTTGATTTGGCAGCACGTGTGTGTGTGTGTGTGTGTGTGTGTGTGTTTGTCCGTCCATGCAGGCTCATGTGGGTGTGAGTATTATGTATATGTATGTATGAGTGCATGGCCCTATCCAAAGCTAAAGGGGGTCAGCCCTATGTTCCCACAGCCCAATGGTCCTACAGTCCTGTGTTCCCACAATTCTAAGAATTTTTTTTCACTGAAAATTAGGCCCTATGTTCCCACAGCCCTGTGATCCCAGAGCCCTGTGTTCCCACAGCCCTGTGTTCTCACATTTCTAAGATTTTTCTTAAAATTAGGCCCTATGTTAGGGTTAGGGTTACATTCCATCTGTAGTCCATTGCTACTGGATAATAGGTTGGGTGTAATTGGCTACCAAATTGGGAGAAAGGGGGATAAAATCTGATACAAATTTATGAAAAAGGAAATGTGGGAACATAGGGCCTAATTTTGGAGAAAAAAAAACTTAGAAATGTGGGAACTGTGGACACATAGGGCTTAATTTTGAAAAGAAATCTTAGAAATGTGGGAACATAGGGCTGTGGGAACACAGGCACGCTCCCAGCTAAGGTTAGGTAAAATCCACATGCCATACCAACACATCTAAAGCTCACTAATTAACACATAATGTATGCTTATTCCATACCACAATGACTCTAAAAACAGACTTTCACCAGCCAGTGCTGATTCAGTGCCATGTTGGAGCAATTCACTCAAAATCTGCCATGTTACCTCCTCTGGCTTATGTTGTCTGTAAAGAGTGTAAAGAGTGATGCCTTTCAAACTCAGTTGGCACAAACAACTACATGATTAGACTCGTTATTATAAGTCAAATGTATGCCATTACTTGGTTTGGTTCAAGACTGAAAAAACTCTTTATGTAGTGATTTTCTGAAATATCTTTGAAGAAAATGAAAGAGACGTTTACTTTTTAAAACCAGGCTGCTGAAAAAGAGAGTTGTCATGTTTCAACTATCTGCAGCCAAACCTACAAATGTGAAAAGTCCACTTTCCCACCGAAGAAAACCAACTCACTGTAGGTGTAATCACACTCTATTTGATACACTATAAACCATAAAGGCCTCTGTTGGAAATCCCCCACCATTCCTGGTTTTGCTTTTCAAACCCCAAGCCTTCTGTACTTCACCCTGCACCCCTTACCGCCTCCTGCTCCAGTCCCCATCACTCCCCATTCACATGCATCCGAGTGCACACATGCATACTGTAGCTGTGAATTCGTGAAACTGGGATGCGACGCTGATTAGCTTCCTGGCAGGAACGCTTCCACCCAACCCTGGAGTCAGAGCCGGGTTCCTCCTGGAGGGCCCGACAGTGGGTGGAGAGCTGTAGCCGCCGCTGTTTGTTTGCACTGTGTCCTAATTTCCGCGAATTCTGACCTGACGGGAAGCGTGGAGGGGAGATGGGACAATGGGCTATTGTAAGACCGCTCTTTATGTCCACGCAAGGCTAAAACAGGAAAATGCACTAAGACTGGCACAAGCAAACACACATTCTAACCTGCACGAACACACAGAGTCACAGAGACCCCAGCAAAGACCGCCATCTTCCCTGTCCTGTTGACTGCAGAATTTTAACCTCCCCTGACCTTACCTTTTTGAGAAGCCCAAATTTACTTGAGCTATGATGAGCGAGAGCTGATCTCTCCAAGCCTTATTAGCAAACCATATTTTAATTACCTGGACTGATAGATAAGAATAAAAAAAAAAAAAGAAGCTTTATTGTATTTTGGATTAACTGTTCCTTTAATAAAAGGCACGTCAGTTTGGCAAGACGTAGGTCTAGACCTTTCCTTAGCATGGGTTCCTGACCACCACATCCATGTCTCAGCCTGTGGCCTTGGCCATGTCACCTTTCAGGTCAGCTAGGAGAGCTGAGCTCTCAGGCCAGATGATTTATGGCTTCACACAGGCTGTCAAAAGAGTTAAAGGAAGCTAAAGATGTAGAGGAAGGGAGGCTATTTGCAGAATGGAGGTATGTGGCAGAGCACTGCTGTTTTTCCATGCTTTATGCATGTGTGTGTGTGTGTGTGTGTGTGTGTGTGTGTGTGTGTGTGTGTGTGTGTGTGTGTGTGTGTGTGTGTGTGTGGGGGGGGCTGAGTATGGATTCTCGCGTCAAAGCCTGTGAATCTGAAGGTGTGATAACAGAGACTCTTATATAAAATGCAATATGTGTTTACTTAGTTTATCCATTGGGTGGTGATGTCCGAGGCCCCAAGGGAGGTCAGGACAGGGGAGTGTGTGTGTGTGTGTGTGTGTGTGTGTGTGTGTGTGTGTGTGTGTGTGTGTGTGTTTTGTGTGAGAAATGTAGATGTCTGACCTTGTGCTCTTTGCGTATGGATGATTGACCTGAAAGACCTGTGTGCTGGATTCACACACACACACACACACACACACCCGACATGCCTCTTTTCTAAAGTGAGAACACAAACCCTATCAAAGCATGCCATTCATGTTTTCTGAGTGTTTGGACACATTTGTCAACAAGTGGATGCTGATGATGTGTCGGCTAGCAGTGTCAGTGTGATTTCACTCACATCATTGTAATTAGTTTTGGCTGGGTGGCATCTGAATAACAGTGTGAGTGCAGTGGTAAGTTTGTAAGTGTGAGTGTGTTGTAAGTGTGTGGAGAGTCTGCTGCTTGAAGTTTCTATACCAGTACGATTAGGACAAATAGGTTTAAGAGCAGGGTTTTTCTATGAATGAGAATGACAGCTACTTTTTTTTGTCACATTCTGGTTGTTTGTTATTGCTTGTGATAGTGAGGAAAAGTAGTGGTAACTAATGTTTTCACACAAGTAAAAACAAAAACTATTGCTCCCATATTTTGAAGTACAAATAGCTGAATTGACCTGATGTTTCTTGACGTTTGAAAGGGAAAAGTGAGGCAACCTAGACTGGGTAAACCCAGCCCGATCTGCTGGCGATTTGATTTCGCCCCGCAGCTCAGGCTGGAAACCTGTACGTTTATCTATCCTGCTTCTGTTACACATTTGCGGGAACCAATCACAAACTGGCTTATCCACCTGGCGCGCTATTGGCGGGTTTAACACGATGACGATAGAGAAGCGGGTAGCTTTTTGTTTACAGTAGCTTTTTATTTACTTGTAAATTATACTTTTTGTTTACATTCAACAAGCCGGCCACCGAAGCGCAGCATTCCATGGCAGCAACCCGTTGATGCCCGCTGTCGCTGCTACGTCACCCGGATATCATTGGTCTGATTGGTTGAAGGACTATCATCCGTTTGCATACGTTATTACGTTATTGCGTACAGAGTCATTTCAACTATAGAGCTCAACAGTGAACGCCCACTTTTTTTTGGCTCTGTTTACAGAAGTGTTTTTCCCCATTCAATTGTTTCATTGACGTTTCGAAAATTGCTTATATAAAGAGTTTTAAGTCTGGAACCAAGCCAACCAGCTATGAGATGAATAGTGAGCATAACACATTTGATTCGGCGCAAAAAAAACATTTTGAAAACGGCAAAAAAGGCAAAGGTACAAGACCGTGTACAGAAACTATCATAGACTTCAATGGTAGAAGCTCGCTCTAGCCGTTCGCGGTTTCGCAGGTACGGTAAACGCTTCTATGGTAACAGCAAACAGTTTTTCTTAAAACAAGTTTGATTTCATACGGACTTCGAGCTTCTACAGGAGCAGAAACCTTCGTTTCACAACCACGTAGCTCGGGGTCAGTCTACTTCGGATGGTTTAGACATTATGACTGATATTCTAAGTCCTTATGGAGAAAATCAATGGGATTTTTACTTCCAGAGTCGGCTGTGGGCGGGACTGTTGAGGTCTATGCCCGTTGATCACGCCTCTTGTGCAGTAGAAAATACAGAACAGACTCCCCAGACTAATGTTCAATCTTAAAAGATTGAGCTTGGTCTGTTGATCGCCAGACTAGAGGCCACCTAGTTTTTTTACTACAATGACATTACACATAGTCATTTTATTTATTGTTAATATAAAAAAATACTGATGATAGCAGCTTTAAAGTAGAGGGTTTGAGTATGCACAGGTAAAGAAAATTGAAAAGTAAAAATGACTTTACTGTAGTTTTTTAGTGTAGCAATTCTTCATGATGCTAACCTGGAAATTTTTTTACTTTAGTTAGTGATCAACTACATTTCCCAGGCTGCCATTGACAACTCCCAGTGAAATGATCTCAGAGCTGTATACATGAACTGTAGAGAGAGAGAGAGAGTGATGACAATGCCATAGTGAATAAACGTGACAGTGGACAGAGAACAATGTCATGGTGTGCTGCTGCAAATCTCCACCAGCAACGTATTTAAGGATGATGCAATCTGTGGTTGTTTTGCATTGTGTGCTATTAAGGAAATGACCAGTGGAGAAATCTGTCTGTGTGGGAATACAGTATGTCTATATTTCACAACTGCTATTTGAAACAGTTTTAATGTGGATTTGTCCTTCACTTGGTCTTTTTAGAGATTCATGGACCGAGTGAGAGGTACAGTAGATACAAATGAGACGACTTCTACAGTAAAGATCTATGATACAATATGATATTCATGCAGCGCTCGTCCACCCTGACTCTCTTCACTCGGCTCTTTCGCTCTTCTCCTCCAGCCTCTTTCTTTTTCTCCTCATCTTTTTCCTGCTCTGCTGCTGTGATTGCCTGTCTCCTCGTGGCCTGATGCCCAGCCACCACTGGGTAGCATTCCTCACCCGAGCCAGCGGGAAGAGAGGGATGGAAGGAGGGGGAGAGAAGAGGAGAAGGACAAATGGAAGGAATGAGAGAAAGAACCACAGCGGGTGTCCTTATATAGAGTGTGATGTTATAGTTCTGTGACCTCGCTGAGGGGCCGAGGAGCAAATTTCTTCTCCAAATTGTTTGTCGCTTTCCAGCTTTTTCACAGAGCCCACTGCTCATAAACCTTCCCTTTTTCTGTTTATAGCCCCGTCCACTCACTTTTAAACACTCTCACTCAGGCCACAAGACACCCGCACAGTTTGACCACGCAGGGGTCTACTAAAATACACATAGCATACACACTGCCTCGCTTTCTTATGTTTTTCACAGTGGGAAGTGAAATGCCATATCTTGAAGGTAAGTTATGATGCCTGCGCGGCTGCTGAGGTGCAAAAAATAAAAGATTTGCTGAGAAAGCAAAATGGACTCCACCCTGCCCTTAAGCTCTTATTTCTTCTGAGCACTTCAGTTCAGTTCATGGGTGTGCGTGTGTGAGGCTTAAAGAAACATGTGGCCAATACAGAGGATTTTGTGAGAGTGTGTTTGTGTGTGGCATCTCCGCTGGGAAGTGCTGGCAGATGTAGCAGTCAGACTGTGGGTACACAGGGACGGATAAAGTTTGGCTCATGCTGCGACTCAAGCCACACTGGAACACAAGAGCCACGCATACAGTCCTTTCTCTTTTATTCTCTCTCCTTTTTTGTATTATCTCTCTCTCTCTTTCTCTCTGCAGTTGTCTTTCCCGGTTTAACTATGAACATGTTGAATCTTCATCTATCTCGGTTCCTCTTAGCCTCCCTCGGTTCAAAACACTCCAATCAGATGTTTACACGAATAGTGATCTTGTTAATTAGATTTGTTTTTGAAAGGTCATTTACAGATTAAAAAAAAAAAATAAACTGCTCACGGGCCCCCTCCCCGCATCCACAGCTATTCATTCTAGCATCTTTTTGGTCCCTCCTCACATGAGGGCCCTGGGTACTCAGTGCCCCACCCCCACCCAGTCCGACACCCCTGCTTGAATGATTAGTTTGACATTTTAGGGGAAAGAGGGATACCACTTTCGCTAAATATGAAGCTATTGCCATGGAGCTGGTTAGCTGAGCTTAGCACAAAGACTGGAAACGGGGAAAACAGCTAGCCTGGCTGTGTCGAAATGAAACAAAATCTGCCCTACCAGCACCTCTGAAGCTCACTAATTAACACACTGATCAAGATGAGACATGTAATCATTTGTAACTTGTTTAATCTAGTTAGTTTAGGCATATTTTGCTATCTTTGGGCTACTTTCAAATGATTTTGTACACTTCTATATTTCGTTCATATTCGATACTTCAATTAGAAGCATCTGTAGACAATGCTCCACTCTAATACAGTAAGAGACACAAGCTGTTTTGCTGCAGCTTGTGTTTAAAGTGAGTAAAAAGACTAAGTGATGAAATCTTGGCAGGGACATTTGTTATATTCCTCTAAAAAACATTTATATAATAATAATAATAATAAACAGCAGCATAAAGGTCACTGAGGTTTGGCCTATGACGTGAAGATAAAAAAAAAAAAATCCCCGTATGGATTGTGAGACAGTGAACACATCAGCCTCCCTCTGCTTGGTTGCATTCGTGACCAAAAAAACCCTGCAACTGTCCCAGTGCAGCTGTTCAGTGGAAGAGTGTGGTTTTACCGAGCAGTTCCAATGCATGCCCCTCAGCTTTAATAAAGGAGGATAACATAGGAAATTGAGGAACTGAAAACAAACAGCAAGGCTTCAACTTGTGAATGCATGTTAAAAAAAAAAATCAACCATGTGCTTGTAATAAATTGCAGGATAGGTCCATTTGAACACAGAACCACATTATCATCTTAACTGTTTGAGATTTCTGTCCAGCTTCTCTTTGGCAGCCCGTTTAGAGGCTCACGTCCCACAGCAGTTATCAGTCTGATGGAAACCGAGTCCAGTGGGAGATCATCCGTTGGCTATTCACAAGCCTTACGAAACACTGCAATATAACCAAAGATATCTGGAAGTATTTACAAAGTTGTATAATTAGATCAGTGGCTTTAGGCTGCAGTGGAAAAATATTCACAGCATCATGTAATGACAGAGAAAGAGAAGAAACGGCTGGACGAGCGCTCGCAAAACATGGGCACACGCACACGCACACACACACACAGTACACCAGAACCAGCTAATACCACACATCTTAAGATAATTAGAGATTGGCAAGGCATTTTTATATTCCCATTGGTGGATTTCTCCTCCAGCAAATTCATTTAGAGTTCAGGAATGTGTGTTCACTGTTTAGTCTTCGGCTTCCCTGGGTTGTAACCCCTGACCCGCCCACATCGCCAGAACACCTCTGAAAACCATCAGACATCTGCTTATCTAAACTATAGAGCATACAAGTAACAGGACCAGCCTCTTCATTATTCACACAAACAGGGGAGTACTTTTTTTCGTCAGCACAGACTCAAACAGGCTGGACAGGCATTTCCTGTGGGTGGGACCTGAGAGCAGAGACATTCTTGGGCCAGGCACCTCCACTTCTTGTCTCTGTTAACACCACACTGAAAGACATATACTGTCTGGACCTGCTCTTACTTGACGCTCTTATCCACAGTGTATGAAGCAGGAGATTAAGTTTTAATTCCAAGATGTCTTATGTTGCATGTAAACAAGAGTTAACAGCGCAAGGTCAAAGTCTCAGTGCCCAGATAATTGAGGGAACAAAACAATCCTGTGACCCTTATGCTATGATCTGAGACAAAGAAGTTCTACGAGAAGAGGCCAGAGACAGATATTGTACATACAAGCAGAGTAGAAATGTCATAAAAATACATGTTAGAGCATGTGAAAGTGGAGAATATATAGATTAATTTGAGTTTTGAACTCAGAAATCACTCCTTTCCTGTTACTGTGTTACCTTATGTATCTTTACCACCTGTAAACAAACGGTCTTGAATACATGCAGCTGTGGGAAAAGTTTAATATGACTCCAGAAAACATGATCAAACTTGCATTGGTTGTGTTTGCACTGTTTTGAGTATTAGGAATCACACTAAAGTCAACACATATTAGTAGCTCATATTCCTAAACCCCACGTTTCTTTCTGTATTTGCTCTCTCGTGTCTTTTTCTCAGCTGCATTCACAGATAGAAAGCTGTATGTTTCAAAGCCTCAAATGTCAGGTGTGTGTGTGTGTGTGTGCGTGTGTACATGTATGTCTATGTGCACTGTGGGGTTTTGGAATAGGTGTCACAATCAACTGGTGTCCTCCCAGGGGTCAACAGCTGCACCAAAGTGTTGGTATTCGACAGCTGGAGTATTTTAGAGAAGGAATGTGGGGGTTTATTATGGATGAGAGTGGTTTGTGTGTGTGCGTTATGGGGGGTCCTTATAAATCTATATACATCAGTTAAATATAGTGACATGCGATGCCAAAAAATGAATGTACACCAAAGATGCACATTAGCAATAAAATGAGGGTCACCTGTGTTCCTCAAATAATGGCATTTGAAGGGATCAGATAAGAAAAATACAGTTGCCAATAACTACATTAGGTCCTATAAATTGAAACTGCACCATTAGAATGTGACTGCCAAATGCAAATGTGCATGTAAATTGGATTTTTATACATTTTTATGTCTGTGCCTGTGTTATTTGGCATCACATTGAGGACTCTGAAATTAGGTTAGTGCTGTGTGTTAATGCTGCCATCTAGAGTCTCATTGTAAACAAGACAACTCCTCCACAAGTCAAACCAAAACTTTCAACAACACATTTACTCAACTCCTGTTCGGCACTGTCCACACGGTGATTAACAACCAAACTAATTCGGAGTGTGATTAAGGAGAATGTGCTCCGCCACCCATCCACTTTGGTCCTTGACAAACGATATTGATTCTCTTCACAGACGTGTGAGCTGTGGTTTGGCAGGGCCCAGTTTAGCGGTGCCAATTCATCAGTAAGGGTGCTTACTAGTTTTTCTTACAGAGGGAATAGAGAAGTTCAATCTGCTCAGCATACTCGAACCCTGGCCTGTGGGGAAAGGAAATAACAGCCATGTTAAAACGGCACCTGCCTCACAATGACATCCATAAATTACTTATTTACTTTAAAAAACGTATAACTCAGTCAGAACAGACTATGCACTCTTCTCCATTATATTACTATTTTGTGATTTAATTAAGTTGTCCAATGTGAAGACCATATCTATCCATTGTTCACAAACAAACCCCTCGTCTGCGCGGTTATCTCACCGTCCAGGTGTCTCCAGTATCAGAGGGATGTTGTCCAGTCTGGGCTCATTGACGATGTCTCGGAAAGCAGAGATTCCGATGTGACCTTTACCAATGTCCTCATGGCGATCGAGGTGGCAGCCTAGTTTACCTGCAAAAAAGGAAACTAAAAAGTCAGAAAGGACAGTGAGAGCTAACAAAGCAGAGTTGAATTCATAACAAAGTTCGTCCAACTCAATAAACTCATCTATCTAATGTCTATGTATGTATGTATGTATGTATGTATGTATGTATGTATGTATGTATGTATGTGATATTTGTGTGAGAAAGTCCTGGCTCAACAGGATATATTTACTTTGCGTAAACATACACGCCACTTTCCTAAAGCCAAGTGGCGTGTTATCTGTACGCATTTTGAGCTATCCGCGTGTATGTCTACGCTGTATACAGCAGACTGGCGTCTGCTGTATACAGCGTAAACATACACGCCACTTTCTACGTGTTATCGCGAGGCTACGGTTGGTTTTAACGTCACACGCGGGGGGAAAAGAAAAACCGGTGGGATTAGGAAAAGAAGAACTGGGTTGGGTTTAGGAAAAGAAAAACGTGGTAAGGAAACCACACACGCGGAAAACGAAGGAAACGGCACACACGGGACGCGATCACCGGTCTCCTGTGTGAAAGTCCTGTGTTTTACCCATCCTGCACCCCGACCAACCTGCCTACGCGGATTTTCGCCCTTTCATACTACTCGCTACGGCGTCAATTCACACACAAACGCACAGTAATGTAAGTCAATGGAGGACAAACGGCGTTGATAAACACTCTGAAAAGCGAGTGTGCGTCTTCATAACAAGCCAATAACGGCATACCAATTGGCGTGTCATACATACGCCACTTCATAAGATCAGTCTGCCTGGCTGTACCTTTGGAGTCATTGAGATGGATGGCTTTAAGATAGTGGAGCCCCACTTCCTGATCAAACTCATCAAGCATGGCCTTCACTCCTCCCTCTGCAGCCACGTCATATCCTACCAAGACATCAAACAACCCTTCAGCACAAAAACAAACACTTGCAGCCCTAATGCCAGTATTAATATGTTAAGGCTTAGATATAAAGCAGATTATAGGTTTATACCATGAAGTTAAAGCAAACTATGAACTATTTTCCATTTTTGATTGCCCTTGATTTTGTGGGACAAAAAGATTAACGTCCGGTATCACTCACCTGCTGCGTAGGCGTGGCAGGTATCCAGACACACTCCTACTCTGGTCTGGTCTCTCACTTTGTCTATGATGCTCTTTAGCTCTGAGAACTTCCCACCCACCGTATTGCCCTGACCGCTCATGTTCTCCAACACTGACCACATGGAGGGCAAAAGAAAAGAAGGCACTATCAGTCCGACACACCCATTCAACTCCAATACTCCTACCCCCCCCCCCCACAACCTGCTACAACACCTGATACACGTCCAAAATTGGGTTTGTTTAGTTTAGTTTATTAGTTTATAATGTCGTGGACAGTCTCCTTTAATTAACTATACAGTAAAAGGAGCAACTTTAGCCTTAACGGCTAATTTACAGCTGTAGTCCCCGGTCAGCTGACAATAGGCATCCTAAAATACAATGGTTAACATATTAAAATTAGTTACATTACATCTATAATAACAGCAGGCCTAAGCAAAAAAGGGTTAAACCATACAAAGAAGTGGCACACAAACACAGATTAAAGCAGTCCATGCAGTTAATACAATACGAAGGAGACAAGAGAAAGGAGAAGGGTCTCAGAGGCCACATTGAAAGCACATACAAGACATAACGGAGGCAGGCAGCAGAGACAGAGCGACAGCAACAATGACTATGTCACATCGAACACACATCGCATCTGACAGATTAATGTGTGCAGTAATAGTTATCGGACTGCCATGTTTTAAGGTGTGTTGTAAAGGTGGAATATGTATGTATATCTTTGATTGTAATGGGCAATGAATTCCAGTTTTGTAATGCCGTAACAGAAAATGATAATTGGCTGACGCTGTTCATTCCTAAAGCACAGCCTGGGGCCAGTTGTGCTACTGCTTCACTGTTTTTGCAGGCATTCCGCTGCAGTGTATTCTTGTCACACCAGCGGCATTTGGGGTATGCGAATCAAAAGGACTGTGGTCATTGTCATGAATCACAAGTAATGCAACACCAGTGTCAAGCCTGCAGTCAGTTCCGCAAATTGTAAGTTACGTATTAACACAGAGTCAGTCAGAGGTCAAATGGTTTTGTTTGACATGACGACATGCCTAATTTGTTTCGATAATTTACTTGTCGTAGTAAAATATGAATCCTCCCAAATAGGGTCAAGAACATTATAAAGTCCAATTTTCTTAATTGCATGCAAAAGGGATTAACCCACCAATTGTGATTTTAATCAAATTAGATTTTCATTTGTGTGCACTGGATTTGACTGCTGAATTCTCGCACTATGCTGAGATTCAAATACTCAAAGCATTGTCTTGCAGTAAGTTCCTATTTCAGTGAAGCTCATAATGTTCTCTGCTTGACAAGGCCATCAACAGGTACAGATAAAAATCACTGTTAGGGCTGTAGTTTGTTAGCCTGGTCCTAAATACTTCCTTTACTGTCTGGGTCAGTGTTGGTGAGGTTCTCTACTGTTGATCTTTGCTAAAGCAGTTTTCATTTGTCTAGCATATATCATTGTGGTTTTCTGACTTATTTCCCATGCTGACTATCTGGCCTCATAACCTTAAAGTTCTTGTCTTTCTTGGAAACTACGTTTTTATAAAAGTGATAAGATAAGCTTTGTTAAAGCTGACACACACTGCTAATTCAACTTGAATAGCCTTGTTGGGAGTATCTGCCTTTGTAATAATGGTTTACAGTAGTCCCTCTGTGAATTGCAGAGGCATCAGTCTCAAACACAGCAAAATTATGTAAGAAAAAGCATCAGTAAGCTAGGACCAGTGGTCGCAGATTGTCCCTCATCAACACAATACCAAGTACACTTAACCAGATGTTTTGAATGCTACAAATAAGAACAACACGTAATCTAGATATTATGAGCTTCATCAGAAAGGTATTTGCTGTGGGGCCACTGTATAGCACTGGGAGTTTTTGTTATTTCCATTATGTTATGTCAAGCCCCTTTACCTGTAACCACAGCAGGTGTTTGCTGGTGAGCATGATTAATAGCTCCTGCTATCTTCGCCACACACTGCTCAGTGGTGATGGAGCCCAAGGAGGAACCAGGGTGGAAGTTGTAGAGGTTGAGGCCCAGGAGGCTGCAGCGGCTGAGCTCATCCACCAGCAGGGCCTGGCTCTTCTCAAACACATCTGGGTGCAACATGGTGCACAAAACAGAAGAGGTTGTCGAAGAGAAGAGGAGACACGGTTGAAAAGATTAAATAACTAACAAAACAAGGCCAGGTAACTGATGAGTGTGAGGGAGCAAGGGATAGTTCGAGACATCCATTGGTTTCTGACAAACCCTCTTTAGGAGATCCACAGTTCATCAGGTAGGACCCATGAGGCAGGATGTGAGCTGGGTCATACTCCTGTAGGGAACATTGCTCCCGAAACTTGGCTGCAGCTGTCTGGTCCAGTGCAGGCCTCTTCCATGACCGTTGGGAGCCCAGAAACAGAGCGAAACTGCTGCCACCCATCTCTGTGCAGGACCCCACTGCTTTCCATATCCCACCTGGGGACATATAAAAGAGCGAGAGCACAATAAATATTGAGTGTGTGTGTGTTTTTTTAATTACTTAAGGAGAGTTTAATAAGATTGCATTACCTTGAATGCCAACATGAGCTCCAATGTATTTGTTATTCCCGCGGTTCTTCCTCCTCCTGTCTACCCTCTCCTCAGCCTCCTCCTCATTGCCCTCTCTGTGCTTTTCTCCTCCCAAAGCCTCCTCGGATGTTCTTTTCCTTGCTCCTCTCTTTTTCGGACCCATGCTATCAACAGATATGCTTATGAATATGCAAATTTCTGCAAATGGCTGTTAAGACTTTAGTGGCAAACTTAAAGTTTGCATTTGGGAGGGGTGTTAACCTACGAAGCATGAACAGTGGTGATAAGCTTGACTGTCAAAAGTTTATGAAGGTCAAAAATGCGTCTTTTATGCATCCCTCAGCCAGCCAGTCAGAGGGCTTCCACGCAGCTGCCACAGGCTGGCCATTGGAGACGCTTCATGCTGAGCAGCAAAATGGCCGCCCGTCAACCGACTGACTACACAGCGCTTTGAAATTTAAATTCTTCTGCACACTAGGGTTTACACTATTACAGTGTTAGTACTTATTTACAACCAGTAGCTAATTGCGTGTGTATTTTCATCATCTGCCACTTACTTGACTGTTCGCTCAGGCGTCGCTGTTCTTGTAGCCTCGACGAATGCCTCAAAAAGCTAAAAAAAAAAAATCGCACTAAAGCACTTTAGCTAAGCTAGCTAGCACGCTAGCTTTTCTTCATATGTGATTCCAGAGGTGAGTAACGTTCGCTGGAGATGTAATAACTATTTCTCAGCGTTGTACCATTTCATAATTTGTATGCATGCAAAATGACTGCAACATATTTGTTAATGAAATGCCATTCCACTGCGCTTGCTAGCTAACCTCGTTAGCCTGGCTACTTGTAGCTTCTGTCAGTAGCTACGTTAGCTAGCTAATGTTCGATAGCATTAGCTAGCACTGCTGTAGCCGTATCAGTGGTTGTGCATTAGCAGTGGCAGATATGTGGCTCAATGCTCGGTGTGTACACAGAACAGAGTAGTTAATGTTACCTAGCTTACGTTGTTTGAAACCTGGTTGATCTCGCTAACAGTAACTTAGCTAGTAACATAATCTGCGTGCTGTTTATATTATAAAGTAGCCTATGAGCCAAACCACTCCTTAATGTTAGCCATCGACGACATATTTTACCAGCAGCTGCTGTTGTTAAACTTGTCGCCTGTATAGACATATAATTAACGTTAACGTTACAGGGATGAAGGTGGTTGGATATATACGCTAACCCGTTTATGCACGGTCCAGTTTAAGCGACTTTAATCACCTGTGTGTCTTCCATTTTTAGCATAAGAAAGCTCAGATCTTCTAACTTAGTTAGCTAATGTTGTAGCGTTAACTAGCTAAATGCGGATGAGCTTGTGATAACGTCGACAGGACAACACATTTATGGTAACATTAGCTGGTGTCGTTTACATCCGTGATTTGAAGAGCTGAGTGCAGACCTGACAGCTTGTAATAACATAATAAACAGGTCTGGCTTTCTGATGCACCAGGCCTGAGATCAGAAATGCTTCAGGAAGGATGTCGGGTTCGTTGTCTGTGAATCAAGGAATCCTGCCTGCTGGAACTGTTATGGCACTGAGCAATAACGAAACCAACTAAAAACAGACACCGTCAGGGTCTAGCAATTCAGTAAGTTTATGCATTTAAGCCGTCTGTTGTCTTCTTAGTTTTTCAACATTGTAATATGAGTTTGGATATCCTGTGGGATTTCGGTTATTGCCATATTCTAATATACTGTGTGTTAAATGTGTGCTTCCTTGCTACATTACAGTAAAGTAACACCATTTTCTAAGCCTATAGTGTTAAAGCTAAGTAAAATTATCAGTGGATCATGCCTTTACCGTTTTGGCCATCATATATACAGTATCAATGGTTTTCTTTAGAAAACAATCAAATAATAATTTTCTATAAAGTAGGGCTGGGCAATATATCGATATATTGTGATATTGATATATATTACTAGATATCGTCTTAGATTTTGAATATCGTGATATGGCACAAGTGTTGTCTGTTCCTGGTTTTAAACTCTATTACAGTAAAGTGATGCAATTTTACCACCTTGTTCTTGCAGTTCTATTATTTGCTTTTACCCACTTAGTCATTATATCCACATTATTGATGATTATTTATCAAAACTCTCATTGTGTATATACTTTGTGAAAGCGCCAATAGGTAACCCTCTAATATTGTCACAATATTGATATCGAAATATTTGGTAAAATATATTGTGATATTGACTTTCTCCATATCGCCCAGCCCTACTATAATGCATCAACATCTAACTCTAAAATAACACTACACTTTATCAATATTTATCCACATTGATGTATCAATCATAAATATTTTGTTAGTTGGATTTGTCCATGTCAGCCTGCTCTATGTTCTTATGTTGGGCATCCTAATGACAATGCATTATTTGGTGTTATACACGTTTCTTGTCTCACAGCTGTTGAAGAGCCTTAATCTGAAAGATTTGCTCACACTCCATTTTATAAAACTTCAGTTGGTCACTTGTAATGGTTTCCATAGCCACACACAGACTCGGTCAGTCTGCTGACACTATTAGTTGGCTGACTAAATCAAGCTCTTTGTAAACCATCTAAATTGGTTGAAACTAGGGCTGGGCAATATATCGATTTCGTGAAATGAGACTAGATAATGTCTTGGATTTTGCATATCGTAATATGGCATAAGTGTTGTCTTCCTGGTTTTAAAGGCTGCATTACAGTTACGTGATCAGCTTACAGTATGCATATCATAGGGATAATTGCTTGTTTGTTGCCCACATGTCCAGCAGTATTCTTAGATCTAGCACCTGATGGCTGCTTTATCCAATCAAGTATGCAGTCCATTGTCGCTTACACACATGGATGGAGGCTCACGTGGCCATGAGCCACAGTGCCACTGTTATGTTGTCTTTTCCCTTGATTCTTGCTGCAGTCATCATTAACTATTGGTCAGTGTTTTTTGAGCAGTGATTTGCTTCACAGTTAAAAGCCACTGGCTATACAAAGGAAGCACTCTGTGACTTGAAAATGGTGACTGTGTGACTACATTTTTGGATACCCTTCTTTTTCTTCTAGAAGAAAGGAGTATCAGGACAGGAGCAGTAGTTCATGGAAGACAAGAAAAGGAAAAAAGACGACAAAAGGAAAAGGGAAGCCTCTCAGAAGGTGAGCATATTTAAAGTTACTTGCAAGCTCCGCCATATTGGTTGGACACCATTGAATAACAGCTCTGTGTTCAACAGCAGTTTGAGCTTTAAAAGCAGTCTTAAATGTTCTTATTAGCGTGCTATTTCTGCTTATTTGTGGTTGTGTAATTTTTGGGATGAGTTAGGAATATACTGTATTCATATCTGAGCAGTTTACATTTACACCAAAATTTAGTGATTCCATTACACTCATGAAATAACTTATCTTGGATGTTAATTTTAGTTTAAACACACTATACCATGCATAGGTAAACCTTAAAAAATACTTGATCTAGGGTCTCGACTAAATTGCTCCTACTGGAGGCACACACCAACAAGACTTATAATTGTTGGCAGTAGCTGATTGTTTGGTGGCACCGAATCGATTAATTGATGTTGAACTATTGTTGTATGTGTATTGTGTGTGCTTTTTGCAATAAATGTTGTTGTCCTTAAATTGTGCCACTGTCTTGTACCAGTTGTATAGCTCTCGTTCACATCCATATCCAATCATATATTGGTTTATGACAATATGAGTAACATACTGATACTCAATGTCAGACGTTATGACACTGTCAAATTGATGTCAACTACATGTGATAATATTCAACTTTATGTCAAACATTTGTGTATTTGTTATAGTTCACCTCAAGTAGTGTTTTTTGGGGAAGTCAGATGGATGGCAATTCAGAATGGAGTTTTGTTATTTTAAAAAGGACTTAACTTTTTAACAAATCACTAAATTTTTTATGAAAACAATAGTTTGCGATGAACACAATTCTGAAAGATTTCATTGACACAGGAGGAGTTTTAGATTGTACTGTTCTGAAAATATGAAATGGAACTAATTGGAAAAAGACTAAATCATGATTGTGAAAATGATGTCTGTCAGTGTTAAGAGAATACTGTTTAAGACATGGGGTGGGGGGGAATGTTTTCTTTATGTAACCACAATCACAGTTTTATAGTTATGAACCTCTTCTTGATGTCTCCTGACTAAAATGTATTTTATGTTGTCCTCCCTTTTTTTTTTTTTTTGAAAGAATGATTTTTTTAGTAACTAAGTGTTTCTTCTCATCATTTTAGGTCACAGAACAAAAAAACAAAGGTAAGCAGCACAGGTGTGTGTGTGTGTGTGTGTGTGTGTGTGTGTGTGTGTGTGTGTGTGTGCCACGTGTTTGCTATGTTCACCAAAGGTTCCTTTATGTCTTCTGACATTTGATCTTTTGTTTTTAGATTGTATTCTTATTCTTAATTGTCTTTTGCAATATTTGCATGTTGTAGTTTAAAACGAAACAAAAAAGTCTAAGATAAATGCAAAACATCTGTATCAGGGAATTCTTTTTTAGCATCTTCCCTTATCTGCTTCATACCAAAATATGGTTAGTGCTTACATTTACAGAAAATGAATTGTGCACTGTTCTTATTATTTAACCAAGATGTACTTGTTTTAAATTATGCTTAATTTCATCCCCTCTATTTCTCTCCCTTCCTTGCTCGTCCTGCAGTGCCAGACTTGACCAAGCCGGCATCTGCCCAGTCTCCTGTCACTCAGAGCAGCTCTGCCTCCCCCAGCCCTGGACCCACCCCCTCTGCCTCCCCATCCCCAGCCACCTTGGGCACTGGCAGTGCTGCCACCCCGTCACAGGGCGGCAACAATGCCAAGCGCCTGGCGGTGGCCAACGGACAGCCCACCTCCACCACCATTTCTTCCTCCACCGCTGGCGCCCTCAGTGCTGCCGGAAACGGCAGTACAAGTAGCGGAGGCGGTGCCCAGGCGCCTCAGCAGCAACCACGCTACATGCCGAGAGAAGTGCCGCCGCGATTCCGCTGCCAGCAGGACCATAAAGTGCTACTGAAGCGGGGTCAGCCGCCATTGTCCTCCATGCTGCTGGGAGGGGGAGGAGGAGGAGGAGGAGGAGATGGCCCCAATGCAAACATGGCTGCTGTCTCAGGTAAGTGTTAGAAATGCTGTAGGCCACATTAAGAACTGATCCATTATATGTAAAAGTTATTTAGATAATTTCTTTCTTCCTTTTGACCCCTAAAGTTTCTCTCTTGTGGGATTTGCGTTTTCAGATTCTGGTGCAGCTGCCTCCTCATTGGCCCTCACCTCATCATCAGTTGCTGCTTCTACTACTACTTCTAATTATGCAAATTCCATGTGGGGGGCGAGCTCAGGCAGCCAGGCCTCCTCTCAGGGCAGGGAGAAGGTGATCGTCGATGGCAACGACCTGGAGGAATGGCCTAGCATCGCTGGCAGTGATGGAGGAGGAGCTTCTTTCACCGGGGCTGGAGGGGGCAGCAGCAGCAGCAGCAACAACAACAACAACGGAATGCCTGTGAACAGCATTAGTGCCTCTGGCAACCAATCCTCACCCACTTCCTCATTCTCTTTGCCCAATGAATGTATGCAGTCGTCCAACGGTGTGGCGTGGGGGATGGCTGCCTCCCAGGGTCATCTTGGAGGAGGGAATGCGGTAGCTGCAGCTGGGCCTCTGCTACAACAGCCCTCCTCACTTTCCAAAGCCTCCGCTGTGCCAGGGAGCCATGACGCCAGTGGCCCCGTCGAAGGCAGCAGTGGGATTCCAGGTGCCAACTTCAATCCAAATGCCAACCCTTCGGCCTGGCCTGCCCTGGTGCAGCAGGATGGGCCCGCTGCTGCAGGGGAGGGAGGTCCATCTTCCTTCCATCACCAGGGCCCTGGAGGGTCTTTGTCTGCCAACAACTCCGCTTCCCTGGGCCTGGGGCTGGGAGGCGCGGCAGTCGGGGTGCTGGGGGGTCACCCACCTTTATCTGTGAATCAATCAAGCACCCATCAGCGGCAACTTCACCAAATGCAATCACGAGACAGAGAGATGGGAGGGGGGAAGTGGGACAGCGAATCAGCGGGACCAAAAATTGCAGGGGGGGAAGGAATTGGGGGAGGAATGGACCGTGGTGTTGGAGGAGGCGAGATGAGTGTGGGAGACCACAGCCTCAACTCCTCGTGGAGAGGCCAGTCTTCTTACCCTGCAGCTAACTCCAAAACGGGTGCCTCAAGAACTGATGGATGGGAGGGTGGAGTAGGTGGCACAGGGGGATTCGGAGCTGCTGAAGGAGATAATGGGACATCTGGTTGGGGGTATCCAAGTTCCACTACTGGGGTTAATGCTTGGGGCAGTGCTGGAACTGGGGCAAACGGTAGTCAAACCTCCGGGGTATCTCAGGGAGGGTGGGGGTCATCAGGCGTAGGAGGGGAGAGAGGGGTTTCTGGTGTTGATTGGAGTGGGAGCTCCACCAGTACTGGTGGAGCTAATCCAGGAGGTGATGGAATTGGTGGAGCCTGCAGTAGTAACAGCAGCAGTAGTGGGGGCAGCACCGCTGGCAACCCCCCTGCCACCTCCTCCTCTTCCTCAACAGCCACCACTACGACCAGAGCTTGGGACAATCAGAAGGGGGAGAGTGAAACAGGGGAATGGGGTGGGGGAGTAGACAGACAGGGAGCACAGGGAGGATCCTCATCCAGTGGTGGAAATTCCAGAAACGGAAGTAGGTCTAACAGTAGTCACAGTCGTCCTCCACCCCGCTCTGCACCTAATGCTGAAGCTGCCTTACAGAACCTGCTTAGCCGGTCTGATTTGGACCCTCGGGTTCTGTCCAACACAGGCTGGGGCCAAACACAGATCCGACAAAACACGTCCTGGGAGTTTGAAGAACATGGAGGACAGATTAAAGGTGGATCGTCATCAACTACATCGAAACACGCATCTTCTCTTGGTGGTTCTTCTCAGTATTCTGGAGGACCCAGAACTCTAATGACTGATTCTATGGGTCCAGGGGTCAATCCTTCCCTGGTTCCATCTGCTGGGTCTCCCGGAGAGGGCTGGGAAAGCAGCAGCAACAGTAGCAGTAGTGGGGCCTCTCTGTCTGGGAGAGCCCCACCACCGTCAGGCCCCAACATGAGGAATCATGGCGTCTCACAATCTGGGCCAGTGAACACAACGGGACCTGGTATAGGGTCAGGGGCAATGCCAGGACATAGCCAGCAGGGGAAGGCTACAGGCTGGGGTGGAGGAGGGTTGGGGGCTGGGGATGGCCAGCATGCCAAGGGCTGGGGGAATGAGGAATGGAGAGACAGTAGTAGAGGAGGAAATGGAGGAGGATGGGGTGATCTTGGGCAACAGGGAGACCCAGTGAGTGGAGGCTGGGGAGGAAATAAGGAGGAGAAAGGGACAGGGGGGTGGAAAGAAATGGGAGGCAATGGAGGAGGGAGTGGGTGGGGATCAGGACAGAAGGCTGGGGCAGGTAGGGATTGGGGAGAGCAACAGTCTAAATCAAATAGCGGAGGAGGGGGATGGGAGAATGAGAGAAAGAATGGAGGAGGAAACTCAGGTGGGGATTCAGGTGTGGGTAGTTGGGGGAGCTGGGATGATGGTGCTCCTCGGAGAACCTGGGGAGCAGGGGGCACAGGGGGAGGAGGGAGTGGAGGAGGGGGGGGGGGTGTTGCTGGGGGCATGGGGTCCAAACCCCATCAAAGTTGGAGTGGAGGAAACAAAATGCACCAGATGCCAAACAGCCAGCCGGGCTCCATCACAGGCCCACCGGCACAACTGCAACAATCGCAGCCCCGCAATCAGCATCCACAGCGACCGCAAGCGTTGGACCAAGGGGCTATGCAAGGGGGCGGGGGGAGGAAACCCATCTCTCAAGCCCAGAATCAGAACCAAAGCTCAGGATGGACCTCGGGGCCCATCCCTGGTGGCTCCGTAGGGGGTGGAAGCAGTTCTGAACCCAGCGGCTGGGAGGAACCCTCACCGCAGTCTATAAGCAGGAAGAACGAGATAGATGATGGAACATCAGCATGGGGAGACCCAACCCATTACAACTACAAGCCGGTCAACCTGTGGGATAAGAACAGCGCCCCTGCTGGGCAGCAGCCGCATGACCAGCCTCAGCCTCAGGCTCAACAACAGCAACCACAGGCACCTCCAATACAGCAGCAGCCTAGCAGGCAGGCCGCAGGGCTAGGAGGTAACAGAGACTTCAACACTGGCCATGGACCTGGAAAAACTTCAGCTATAGGTAAGACACCACAAACTGTGAACTTGACCATAGTACAGTGATTTCTAAAGTGTCATAAAGAAAAAACTTATTTCATATGTTGTTTGAATTTATTTTTTTGAATTTTATTTATTTTTTTCTTAAGGGGACCTTATATAGCATTTTAAGGTTAATACTAGGGCTGCACGATTAATCTAATTGCAATCGCGATGTCACTCTTATTTCATTTTCAAAAATATTAAGTTATTTAAAAAAGTATTGCACATTTTGTTTCTGTATTTCTTATGCTTGTTTGACTTTGTATTTTCAAGTTAAAAAATACACATTTCAAAATTTGAGTAGCTTATTTAATGCATTTTCCTTGATAATTAAGTAAACTCATGAAACCATTATATCATAATCACAGCATTGTCAGTCGCAATATGACTTTTTCTCCAAATCGTGCAGCCCTAGTTCACACATGTATTTTGTGTTTTCTACTAGAACGCATGTTCTCATACTACCCATGGCTGCTGCACCTGCATTTACCCTCTGTTTGAGATGCTCTGTTGGAGCCCCTGTCTCTTTAAGCCCCCCTCCTGAAAAAGCCCAGTCTGCTCTGATTGGTCAGCTTTCTGTATCAGCGCTCCTGTTGTTGCTGTCTCCGTACAGTCGGTGGCTTAGTATACAGCAGGACTTTGTACCATGCAAATAAAGGCTTTTGAACCCAATACAACCCAACCGGATGTGTTTCAGCAGTAATGTGACCCCAAATTGGGGAGAAATGAACAACATTGGTAGCCAAGATTACAGCTTCTCTGGCGTTAGCTGTAGCTACAGTACTTGTGGCAATAAACACTGCAGTAACATTAGCCCCAAAAACCGCGTCAGTAGCCTGCCTGGAGCAGATGACCAATCATAGCAACCCAGTAGGAAAAAAATCGTTGAAAGCGGAGCATTCGGAACATTGGGAAATCTGAGGTTTTAGCTCACAGGGATTTCCTTGAAAGACGTTTACCTCATTATTTGAAGCTTTGGCCACGTTTAACATTCAAATTCGACATTGTAACATTATAGATATGACAGAAAATACGGAAAAGCATAAGCATCATATGGTAATTTTGCTGGAGGGAAATCGGAAAGTATTGATTACTTATACGATGTGAAGGATTCAGATTCCTGAAATAAGAAAACAGTCTCATTTGTCAGTGAAATCGTAGTAGTAGTACACAGACAATTAATTAACAAACTATTCACCAAACCATTCACACATGCATGCTTATCTGCCGGGCTGAATGTGTAACAGCGTTTTACCATTTAAAGGTCATGTAAAGGGTTTTTCCCGCATAGAGAAAGTTTTGGTGCCCCCCAAAGAGGTTTTAGCCAGCGCCAAAGGTTATTGTTACCTGCCACCAGAATTTAGCATTTTCCTTGAAATAAATTAAGACGTTTTCATCATATAGTTGTGCCTGGAAATGTATTAGAATGCAGGAAATGAAGTCTTTGATGCCCAGACCCCCCCAATGCATATGTGTCCCCCCAAAGGCCCAGTCTGAGCCAGGAAAAACCCTGATGTATGAATTGGAGTTTGTTTCTGAATCAGCTGAGGCAGTTTGGCAGCTCAAGGTGCATTTTGACAAATGTTCTTTATCTGTGGAAAATCACAAAGAAGTTAACAACTCAAAAATGCATTACTACACACGCAGCAGTTACAGGAAAGGTTGATCTGCTGTTTATAGATTAGCATGGAGGTTTAGCGTATCGAAATGAAAACTGAGTCACAAGAGATGTATTCGTTTTTTAGCCAGACACCTGCTTGCTGTCTCTGCAGTTTCATCTCAAAACCACATTATCAGGACTCAGCCACAGTACTGTAGCTTCAGTGGGTGCTCTGACGGAGTACAGCTGAGGTAAAAACACATTTTCCGTCAGTGAATATTCTCTGGGTAATACTGTGACTGCAGAGAAGATCCTTTGATTTTGATATGCATTTTGGATCAATGTCAAGCCAATAACTCATCAAAAAAGTACACGTGAGGAAGAGAGTTGCCATAGCCTTTTGTTACTAACCCCTGTAAACATGCACAGACTTTGCTACGTAAACAAAACGCGGCTCAGTCTGCGTGTGCAGAGTCTAGACGTTGGACTTGAATTGAAGAGAAACAATTGTGTCCTTACATAAAGGGTCTCTACCAGTTTGCTCCATCTTAACCTGTGTTGTCCATGTGTGTCTGCAGGTCCATCAGGTTGGAGTGGCACTTCTCCAACTAGTCCTTCAGTAGACAATGGCACGGCAGCTTGGGGAAAGACTACGGATGCCCCTACTGGCTGGGGAGAGCCTGATGATGCTGGAGGGAAGACAACGGGCTGGGGAAACCCCTCTCCCATCCCCACCAAATCTGGTTAGAAAATCGAATAAAAACTAAAGCATGTGGTGAAAACACCTTGAAATGAATTTGAATCAAATCACATCTGGTATCCACTGGATATCCATACAATCAGATTTAGAGGATTGTGTTGGTTGTGCCAAGTTAACCTAAATATATTGGATGCATTGCATTTGTAACATTGGCATGCTTAATAGTCCATTAGTAAAAAACATGTACATGAAATGGATTTTAATTTCAGATATGTTAATTTTTTTTTCAGTCTGATAGTTGCATTTAGTATTACTTTTTTTATTTTATTTTTTTTAACCTACAGGTTCAAAGTCTATGCAAGATGGCTGGGGGGACAAAGAGGGCTCTGTGGCTGCCTCGCGTCACTCAAGCTGGGAGGAGGAGGAGGAGGCAGGCGGCGGTGGCATGTGGAACAGCGCCGGCTCCCAGGGAAGCGGCTCGTCTTGGGGACAGGGAAGCAATGGGGGCTGGGGACAGAACCACACTGGGAAGAAGCCCAGCAACAAGGTGGGTGGTGAAAATAAATCTTGATAAAGGAAAAGCATAAAAAATGTAAAAATCAAAGGCACGACACTTTGGGTCCTGCAATTTTCATGTGGGTAAATAATTCTTAAAGGGATAGTTCAGTTTTTAGAATTATGAAGTATAGTCCAATTAAGGCATGGATGTATGTAGTGTCACTATTTAGCCACTATTCTATCTCATAGATACAAGATGAATTAAGTAGAAGTGGAAGGTAGCTGATTTTATGAATTTGACCCACTGGGAAAATAGGAGAAATATCTTCCACTGGTTTTGTATGGCAAGGTTATTGTATTAAATTTAAATTATAACGTCTGTTAAAACCCTTGTAGAACTTGTGAAATCATTGTCTGCTGACTTTGTATTTGTCTCTAAGGGTCCACTGAAAGCTGGTGGAGGAGACTCGTGGATGAGCCCCATCAACAGACAGTTCTCCAACATGGGGCTGCTGGTAAGACTCATACTCATCAGCTGAGTGTTGTTGTGGCAGGGAAACAGCAAAACCTGCCTTTTTTTACAGATTCTTTGTTTTGTACCCACCAAGGTTCTAATCGTTAATGAAAACGAACAAAATAACGAAAACTAGGTGGGGAAAAAACATTGTCGTTAAAACGAGGTATTACAAAAAAAATAACTAACTAAAACTGTAATGTCTGTTTACAAAACTAACTAAAATAAAATAATCGAGTAAATGTCCTTAGCTTTCGTCTTTGTCAATGTCTTTCATAGAGCAAATAACGTTATATCTTTCAGAGTTGACATTTCCGACCGTAGACCTGTTTTATACAGTCTGTGCCATAGACATAGTATATAGTTTCCGACTGGGAACCCAGAAATTCCGACATTCCATGTCAAATTGAACACAGCATAGTCCGTGCCCCTCACCTGGCATCATGGCGAAGAAAGCGGCAGAGTCCTATTTGATTATGACTGTGTCAGATAAAAGCAAGTGACTTGCAGTGGAAGGTGGTAAAATATGTGGACAATTTATTAAGGGGAAAAATCCCTCGAATTTGAAAGTACATTTGAGAACCGCACACCACGAGGCTAACCTAGCTTACCTAACAAGTAAAGGAGAACGCAAAACCCCCTTTCCCCGAAACAGAAGCTAACCCCGGTAACGTTACGGGCATGGATCTATGGATACAGGACCAGGCAGCATGACAGGGACAACTGTAGGACAGAGAACATTACAGGAGTGCTTTCACCAGCGACCCGGTGGCTGCTGGTTAGTAAATACGCAGGAACACCAAAAGTGGGAGGGAGGGTGGGTTATTATGTGTATTAACCCTGGGCCCTGCTACGCCCTGCAGTGCCCTGCTACATCATGCTACGCCCTGCAGTGCCCTGCTACGCCATGAACTAGTTCCAATATCTTTATTGTGACTATAATTGCCACTGTTCATCACACCCCCAACCGGCACCGGCAGACAACCTCCCACCAAGAGCCTGGGTCTGTCTGAGGTTTCTCCCTAAAAGGACGTTTTCCTCACCACTCAAGGTTTCTGCCTAAAAGGGAGTTTTTCCTCGCCACTGTCGCACTAAATGCTTGCTCTTGTGGGAATTAAAGGAATTGTTGGGTCTTTGTAAATTACAGAGTGTGGTCTAGACCTGCTCTATCTGTAAAGTGTCTCGAGATCATTTGTGTTATGATTTGATAATATAAATAAAATTGAAATTGAAAAATGTATACTGGGATGTACACAACTGTGTGAGTCGATTGACTTCAAAAAGTTCGCCACTTTATGCGAACCAAAGTTCAAAACCCCTGTTCATGTATGTCTTCTTTAGTCTATTAGCTATTTAGGTTTTTTATTGGCACACGTCACACATTTTGCACTTACTGCGGCATCTTGTGTAGACTGTTTACATATTTGTGCTCATCATATGTACATTTTATCTACTGGTGTTATTTGTTGAATACATTGTGAATACATATTTCTAAAATTGTATGATGTTTTTGTTGAGTTATTATTAGACCCAAACAATACTTTCTGACCTTTTTTTGAATCTTGCCCCTGACAAATAACCCATATTACAAAAAAAGACTAAAATTAAGCATTTTCAAAAAATAAACTTAACTAGCAAACCCGTTTTTAAAAACTAATTATAACTAAACTGAAATTTTAAACAAAAAGTCAAAACAAAATTAAAAATAAAAACTAATGAAAAATGCAAAACTATAATAACCTTGGTACCCATGCACTTATTAGCCACAATATGCAGGCGTTTGGCAGGTTGGTTATTTCTACATGACGATGATGTCAATAATGATAATTTTGTCCTTTTCTGCCGGACAGAATGATGATCCCACTGGCCCAAACATTGACCTGGCTCCAGGTTCTCTACAGGAGAAGAAGATGGATGCGGAGAAAAGAGGCATGGGAATGGGGATGAACGATTACAATGGAGACATGAGGAAGGGAGGAAGGGGAGGAGGGGGGATGGCTTATCGTCCACCTGGTTCCAAAGAGGCAGCACCTGGCGATGCTGGGTCCTACTATGACAAGGTAATGTCTCACTGCCACCTTTGGCATCTTTTTCTTCTATGTCTTTCTTATGTCTAGATAACAGTTTGTCCTTTCTTACTCTTCTTTATTTCCTCTTGTGATTCTACCTTTTCTTCCTGGTCTGCCCCATTCCTCCGTGTCTCACTCCCCCCCCTTCCCCTCCCTCCCTCCTTCACCACCACTCAAATTGGTCTTCCATTGGCTGTCACTGTGACAGACCTTGCCTTTGACCAATCAGGATTGGTGCCTTGGGGAGGAGGGTCCTTGCTCTTTGTATTCACCACCCACTGTCTACAAGCCCCATTCCCTCTTCAACCACACTATTCCCTTTAGACAAGTAAGATAACCACGCCTCTTGTTTCTGTCCTACCATTTCTTACATTAGATTCTTGTAGTTTTACATTTTTGAAAAATAATCATACAATTATTCCCCCAAATTGTCCTGCTCCAGTCTGTCATGTTCTGTGTAATCTGTATATTTTTCATGTATTTGTCTGCACTTTTATGGGTTCTCTAAGGTTTCATTTTCCATCTATGATTACAGGGCAGTCACAGTATCTTTGGCAGTAGCGGAGGGATGGCTCAGTCAAGACACCAGCCAAGTGTCCCACCCATGAACCAGTCCCCAGGGATACGAGCGCAAGTGCCTCATCAGTTCCTGTCACCTCAGGTACTAATGCTTTTGCTTTTATTCTGTGATCAGTATTCCCAGCTTCCCAGCTGTCTTCATGTTTACATGTCTACACCTAGCATTAACACAGGAAGTATGTGGGTTGACTGTCAGTGCGTTATACAGTGTTGGTTGTGAAGCAAGTCATCTTCACAGTTTATGTTTGCTCCTAAGTAAGCAATTAAACACATACTTACTTCTTAACTTGGAAGTTTTAAATTGTTGCAATGTCCACCTCTACATTCATGCTTGTGTGATCAAGTTCTATGACTCTACTTGTTATGATAAGCTGGTAACTCGTATTTTGTAGGAAAATGCAATGTAGATATCTGCTTTTGACATTTGTATCTTCATGCACTTTGTAAATAGGCTCCAATGTGGGATCAACACACTCCATCAGACCATGCAAGGGATTGATTGCGTACCTTACTCGTCTTTGTGCTGTAAATCTTCTGACGTAGTTTGTAATGGTCTGACTCTTGTGTATGAGCTTACAATGTGCTCTGCTGGCAGAGTGCGTAGTGTCTATTTGTCAGTGCGGTCCCTAGAGTGCATAATCTCTCTTCAAGACATTTATCATGTTTCCCCGCTTACTTCTAAAGAATACAAAGTGAAATACATGCCTTTTAGCAATCAATTCCATTCACTCACTTGAGTCGAGGCATTTGTTAACAGTTAATGAGAACATATAAAAGAGAATCATTGTTAAACGGGAAGAAGCAGTAAGCTAATGTGGTTGCTAGGGGTTACAGCACCAAAGCGTTTCTGTGGTAACAGGTGTGCCTGCCTGCCGTTGTGTCTGTCTCCAGGTGCCAGGCTCTGTGCTGAAGCAGATGCCCCCTCCCAGCGGGAGCGTGGGGGGTGTTGGCGGCGTGGGAGGAGTGGCAGGAGTCGGGGGAGGTGTGTTCCCTCCACAACTGTCCCCCCAGCATATCGCCATGCTCAGCAGCATCTACCCACCTCACATCCAGTTTCAGCTGGTAAGAAGCAGCACTATACATCTCTGAGAGTTCCATCACAGGTCTGCTGAGTCTGGAAATATATGGAGAAATGATGTGATCATTTCTCTGTCCTGCACAGTTTGAAAGTTTCACAAAAAATTAAGAAAGAAATGAGAAATGTTTTCATACTTTTCACATATGATTGTACATTTTGTGTACATACAGTAAATATCAACAAATTATTACTCCCTCTGCATCTCACATTTTCACCCAAAAAATCCTTAAATCATATCAAGTAAATTGGTGAAAAATATTTATTTTGGAAATTGAAACGGTGTAGTAACCCTGTCACCATCAAATTCAAAAGTTTGTGATACAAATGTATTTTCATGAAAAAAACTTTTGCTACAGCTTTGACTCACAGTGGAGCCAGCTCTACATAGTACGCAGTTGATACGTTGGTTTGTCAATGCACAGCTTTAAAATTGCTGTGCAGAGTGCATTTTTTTTGTCTCTGTTGCCATCTCACTCCTCCTCGTTTCTTTTTCTGTTTCGCTCTGTCTGTGTCCGTTCAGGCTTGTCAGCTCCTCCTCCAGCAGCAGCAGCAGCCGCAACAGCAACAACAGCAGCTACTGCAGAACCAGAGGAAGTTCACGCCGAACGTGCGGCAGCAGGCTGACCCGCAACAGGTACACATAAACGCAACATTTCACTGGTGCTGCGTTTCATTGGTGGTTCAACAGGCCCTCGTACACTTCCCCTCAGCCCTTGATATCACGTAGCAGCATACATCGCACGGAGGCCACTTGGAGAGCAGAGTGATAGTGGGCGGGACAGGAGCAGGGATATAAATGGAACACACCTGCCCGTGTTCACTTTCAGCCCAAACTATATGGATCGCGGCCAGTTGTAAGCTAAGCGCTACTGCTTCAAGTGTGTTTTTATTTTCCATCTTATTTTCCATTAATTGGCTTTCTATCCCTGTTTTTATGGTTGTTCTATGGCTGTTTATGTCAGGCAATTTCCTTAATGTAAAGCATTTCTTGTATGAAAGGGGCTATACAAATATTTATAGAATGTGTTATTACTACATTTTACAAATCATCAGAAATACCTGCAGGTAATGGGCTGCATGAGTTTCTGATTTAGAAAGTTTGTGATCTGTATCATGATTGATCATATTATTGCTAGGGGTTACCTTGTAAAAAACAATCTTTTCATGCGTTTACAGATAATGCTGGCAATTAAGAAATCTCACAAGTACAACAATCTAAGTGCATATTAACTGACATTAGTTATATTAGCCTAACATTAGTTATATGATATTGTATATTTTTCAAATATACAATATCATACTATCAATTAGGTCTGCTTAAAAGCTGAAATGTATTTATTCATCTTCTCCTTCTTTGGTGGTCAGCCATCAGTACTGGTTGTACATTACTGCCACCTAACCATGGATGTATTTTCTTGCACCAAATGCATAACTGCAAAGCATTGTGGGTGATATTTGTTTGTTTTTGTTTGTAAGTTTATTTAATTAGGACAATGCACATTAATCAACATTTCTGTAAAATGTAAATGTTAGCCAGTCGGCTAATTTTCAACTGTAGTCCTAATTACCTAGCATGCATGTCTTTATGGTGGGAAGAAACCGGAGGAAACCCACGCAAACACGGGGAGAACATGCAAACTCCACACAGAAAGGCCCGGAACGACCTGGATTCGCGCCCAGAACCTTCTTGCTGTGAGGCAGAAGTGCTAACCACTGAGCCACCGTGCTGCCTCTGGAGTGACCATCCACCCTCCATTGGTCGAGCTCACCAAGTTCCCTTCAGTTTTTCAGACAAATGGAACAACTCTTAAGACGGCGCCGATGGCTTTACATCCTCCTCCCAGCTGACTCTTGGTTTTTTGTCGTATCTCCTTAGCTGGCCAGGATAATGGCGGTGCTCCAGCAGCAGAGGCAGCAGCAGCAGGTCGGGAGTTTAGGCAGCAGCTCCAAACTCTCCCCCTCCCACCATGGTGGAGGTGGCGGTCCCAAACTGCCCGGGGCTGATACCCTGCACCACCCAGGCCTGGCAGGATCTGTGGCTGACCTGCACCAGAAAACTCTCGGGCCGTATTCCGGTGAGTTCTTGTTCTTTGACCGGTTTAAAAGAAGAAAAAAATAAGAAGAAGAAGAAGAAGAAGAAGCTAAATCTCTCCCTAACCCTTTACTTTATGTTAAAATAAAAAAAAATAACCGTCTTCATGTTTCCCTCTGTTCTCTGTCTCTTCCTGTAAGCAGGGTATGGTTCTGGGGTGAACCTTCCAGGTCTGGACCTGGGTGGCTCTGTAGTGGGGGGGCCTGGGGGCATGAAGGACCTAGGGATTCAGCAGTCCCGCTTCAAATGGATGATGGAAGGACACTCTTCTCCAGACACCTCCTCACCTGAGAACGCATTCCACAAAAATGGTAAGATTTTGTTGTTGTTGTTTTATAAGAAGCAGAATACATAAAAGGGTCTTGAGGCAGATAGTGTTAATGGGATTAGCTGTGAAGTCACATATTAAGGTTACATTAGTTAACCCATCTGGTATTCAGTGATGTAACATACATTATCATCGCCTTCCAGGTCCTGTCCCCCCCATTAAGATGCCAGGGGGCTCGCCCTACTCTCCGTATGACATGATGGTTGGAGACGGGCTGGGAGACAACTGGCATCGCACCCCTGGCAACAAGATGGGTACCAAGCCTACCCCCACGCCCAGCTGGCCCCCTGGTAAGTGACAAGTCATAGTTAAAGTTATAACCTGAGATAGAGGATCCCACAAGGTTTAAAATAAGACAAAAAAGAATAAGTCATTTCTGTTTCGGAGAACAATTTGGGAATGTTCTCGCTACCTTTTTTTAAAAACTAGCTTCAACAGATCACATGTGTGTTTCTTCTTTAGAGTTCCAGCCTGGTGTGCCCTGGAAGGGAATCGACCGTATCGACCCTGATTCTGACCCTTACATGACCCCAGGGAGCATGATGGGAAACGCAGTGTCCCCTAACCTCAATGATACTGAGCACCAGTTGTTACAAGACAATACTGGTAAGCATTTAACAGCTCCACCACCTCATTATCTGTACCATAAGATGTGTGAACACACCATATCTAGCAGTTTCTTAGTTTACCTTCTTTATTTTATTGTTTGTCTTCTGGTACTATTTCTTGCCTTGTTGCACAAAGAAAGATGTTTTCAGGCTTCATTGTGTATTGATCTTTTTTTGTTTTCATAAATTTTGCTTGTGTTCACTTTGTATAAAGACAAAAATAGTTTTTTTTTGCCAATGAACAAGTCTCCATAAATATGGATTCTGTTTTTTGAATATTTGTTTGCCATTTTATCATGAATGAATGACTAACGCAGTTGGTCGGTGCCTTTTTGTTTGCAGATCCCACCCCTCCCCTCAACACCTTGCTGCCTTCACCTGGTGCCTGGCCCTACAGTGCCTCAGACAGTCCCCTCAACCACGCACACAACTCAGGTAACCACACACAAACATTCAACATCTCATTTCTGGGCTGGTGTGTGTCTTTGTCTTGATTTCTGATTAGAGTTTAAACGATTGGTTGGTTAATTAATTGATAACTCAACTGTCGAAGGAAATAACCGGCAACTTAACCATTGATTATTCATTTGTAGTTATTTTTCAAACATAAATGTCAAACATTCATTACTTCCAACTTCTCAGTTGTGAGCTTTGGGCTTTAGGAAGTTGTGATTGTGAGAAATTGTTATTTTTCACTATCCTCTGACATTTCATAGATCAAACAGTGAATCGATTGATTGAGAAAATAATCAGCAGATGAATTGATAATGAAAATAATCGTAAGTCGCTGCCCTATTTCTGATTGTCCCTCACATATATTCTGTCTTGATGTATTTAAAATATTTATTGTAAGTAACTGAATGATAGAAGTCACAACTTAAACAAATTATACTTGATAGTTCAGCTATGTCATAATCTAAAGTCACTCACTCGAGACCCAATAACTTCTGGACCACATGCACCATCTCCAAAATGTGATTAAACAAGCTGGAGAATTGTAATGCCGGAAAAGTGTATGATTGATTATGTCAAATAAGGGAAAGCCTCTTTAGCTGCATGGGCATAACGACATTATATCTATAATCAATAATTGTGAATTATAAAAGCAAGTCTTGGCCTTTATCTTGTACTTGCGTCTCTGTCAAAGTTCTTCTTGATTACAATGCTGGTTTTGCTACCTATTGGTATTATGTTTGCCAGTGTACAACCCCTCCAGACCCTCATTCACTTTTCTGTAACCCTACAGCAAAGTACATAGACTACAAGACCAGCTGGCCCCCAGAGCCCATCGGACACAAGTCCTGGAAAGCTACTCGCGGCAGCAGCCAGAACCAGCTGTCCCAGCTTTCCCGCCCACCTCCAGGACTAGCCAGTCAAAAGCAGCCATCGCCTTCTCCTTGGTCTGGCGGAGCTCCTCGATTGGCTGGCCGGGGCTGGGGCGGTGGCTCGAGCACCACTGGTAATGCCCGTTGCATTTTTAATTTTGTTTCGGTTACAAGGTTGCCTTTTCCTCATCCAGGCACAGTGCTCGTTGAATCATTCATCTGATTTAAATGTACAGGAGATAAAACTGGCTCTGATTGCTTAGCTACAACACAGTGCTCTTTTGAACCAAAATGTCCATTTATATTTGATTTGGAAGAGTAGCCAAGCTTGAGTGGAAGCAGCAGGGAATGTTATTCATCATTTATTACATTTAAGAAGCCAAGGGGAAAAACAGAGTGCAATTGTGTTCACAGGGAATGTGGAAAACTCACCCCTCTCTCTCTCTCTCTCACTCTCACTCTCACTCTCTCTCTCACTCTCTCTCTCTCTCTCTCTGCAGCCTCGACCTGGAGTGACGGCAGCTCTCGGGAAAGCTGCTGGTTGGTGCTCAGCAACCTCACACCACAGGTAAACACAAACTGTGGGGGGGAAATTTGTTTTTTTTTCTTCTTTTTTTCTTTGTTTTTGTAAAGATCTAGAGCTGTAATTATTTTACTGCTGGCTTGTTTTTTTTCTCACTTCATGCATGCACTAATCATAAACGAGCACACTAATCAACACTGCTCTGAAATAGGTATGAATTTTAGAGCAGTGTTGATTAGTGTGCTCGCTGTCAATCTTCCATTTAAGTTCACCATGGTCCATCTTGTATATTCCTGCAGATTGATGGCTCCACTCTGAGGACCATCTGCATGCAGCACGGCCCTCTTCTGACCTTTCACCTTGGCCTGACCCAGGGCACCGCTCTGATTCGCTACGGCTCCAAACAGGAGGCAGCCAAGGCCCAAAGCGCACTCCACATGTAAGACTCAGTCTGTTGTTTTGATGACATCTAATTTGTTTTACCTGTTTAAAAAAAAAAAAAACCTGAAAATGTAATTTTTTTTACATTTCCATTACAGACAGAATACCAGCTGAGATCAGTTGCATTGTTTTTCTAACCAGGGCAGCAGTTTTCAGATTACATTATGTGCTTACATAATTGCAAAAGGGTTCTCCAATGTTTTCTCGGTTAGCCTTTTAAAATGATATCAGATTAATAAACAGAATGTGCCTTTGGAACATTGGATGAATGGTTGCTGATAATGGGCAATGTAGATATTGCATTAAAGATCAGCCACTTCTTTCTACAACAGTCGAGAACCCTTTTGCAGTTATGTAAACACATAATGTAATCTGAAAACTGCTGCCCTGATTAAAAAAAACAAACAATGAATCTGATCTCAGCTGGTATTCTGTCTGTAATGGAGTGGAATGGAAATTTCTAAGTGACCCCAAACTTTTGACTGGTAGTGGCTTGTGATGAATGGGTCCAATATTCACTCTGGTGACTATGGGGTGAAAAAAATCAGTCATAATCTGTGTTCACGATCACTTCTCCCATTGGAATCTCTACACTCAGGACCGTCTCTGGCCAGGCTAGTTGTTTCTGTTTCCAGTCTTTATGCTAAGCTAACCGTCTGCCGACGTAGTTTAATATTTACCATACAAATATATAAGAGTGGTATCAATCTTCTCATCTAACTTTTGCCAAGAAAGCAAATAAGTGTATTTCCCAAAAACGATTTGCCACTGGGAGGTACTGTGATTTCAAGTCATGAACTGCTTTACTGGTATAAGGCATCTTGTTACCGAAAACCTCAGTCAAGTCAAGCCTATTCCAAAATGATCTGATGTCATCGAGATCATTACTCATCACTATATTCAATAATACTGTATCTTGGTAAATCGATTTCATCAATTAAAAATAGAAAGAAAATTGTACCGCATAAAAACAAGAATTTGTATCACATGACACGTTTTACAGTATAATTTGTTGTAAACCCCATAAGACTGACAGACAGACTTTTTGTTTATATCAGGTGTGTTCTGGGTAACACCACCATCTTGGCGGAGTTTGTGAGCGAGGAGGATGTGGCTCGCTACATTGCACATTCCCAGGCAGGAGGAGCAGGGAGTGGAGGAACCACGGCCGGCTCTGCAGGCTCCGGGCCTACAGCATCCTCCGCAGTGGGGGCCAACGGTAACGGAGGGAGCTGTGAGAGGGGAGGAGCCGGAAGCAGCAGTGGGGGAGGAGTAGAAGGAGGTTCCACAGCTGGAGGAGCAGGAAATGGAGGAGCCGGGCCTTCCAGCACCGGGTGGCAGAGTCTGGACAGCACAGGCAGCTCATCGGACCAGTCCTCCACCCAGGGGCCCGGGCTGGGCATCTTCACCCAGTGGAGCAGCAATGGGACCGGGGTGGGCGGGGCTGGAGGTGTGGAGGCCGGAAGGCAGGGTCTGTGGGGGGGAATGGGCGGGATGAGCGGGGCGGGGTACCCTAGCAGTAGCCTCTGGGGTTCCCCAGCACTTGAGGACCGTCACCAGATGGGCAGCCCCGCCTCGCTGCTGCCAGGGGACCTGCTGGGCGGGGGGGCTGACTCCATCTGAGGGGCTGACTGACACACACATTTTACACCCAAGTTGTAATACATATGTCACACTCTGTATTTATTTACTTGTAGAGATGACATGAATCAAAGCTACTTTGGTCACTCAACATCCATACTACACACAGGCTACATGCAGTACATGCACACATTATTTTCACACATGCACATTAAACCGCTTAACTTTAAATGAAGACAACAGTAAAACTTGAACCGGATAAAAAGGTAAAATCCATTAAACTCTTTAGGACACAACTGGATAGCTCTTTGTCTTTCTACTCCAAATCTCTCCAACCATCTGCATTCAGAGACCCGATCACTCAGGCATGCACTGTAGACAGGCTCAGCCAGAGTCGTACATGTCAACAAGTTTAGCTATTGCTGTTTTTAGTGTGCCACAACGTACTTCTTTTGTATTACTATTTAATGGTTGAATCTCAAAAATTCAGACTTGCAGACTGAGCCCTCATAGACCTGGCTGGCGTACTTCTAAGTTCTTGTGTTCGGAAGTTTGAGAGTGGGGAAGGATCTGGAGTTTGTAGAAAATTTGGGACAGCGCCACACGACCGAGTCAAATGGACGATCAGCAACCTTTTTTGAGATCTGGGAAAAGAGCGTTTTTAGTAGGTACCGACACCTCTACAAAAATATGTCATCAACATGGGACCCAGGGTAAAGAAAAGAAAAGAAAATTCTAAACAGAAACAACATTAGCCAAACTTGCACTATATGCCTCTGGGTTTGTTGTTGACACATCCTCCACAAATCCCTCCATTTTTTTTGAACCAGAGCTACAAAACAACTACACAGACCTTACAGGACGACTAAAAGTTACAACAGCAGTGGCCTTGGCTAACAACCAGCGGCCGCCCGCCATGTCAGCAGCCTTCACACCTTCTCATCAGTTACACATTGCTCTTATATTTGACAAGCAAAATTGTATCTCCTTGTTGATGTACGTCGGTTGTTTATCATATTTTCTTCTGTTTTAAAAGAAAAGAGAAATGTGTGAAACTTTGTGGAAATTCAGAGATGTCCTTTTTTTCCCTTCAAACACTGACCTCGCTATTGTATTTTTTTTGTTTTTGTTTTCTTACTCGAGAAATCAAGTTGGTTATTATATATTGTCATGATGTTAATGATGACTATGATCACTTATTTACTCGCTGTACAAGGTGCCCTCCTGCCTGCCTGTGTGTGCATGAAAGGAGTGATGACAGTATGACCGAATGGGGGAGGATGTGATGAAGATGATGACAAGGATATCGGGAGTGTCTGTGTTATTGCTACAATGTTGAATGTTATTTTTTCTTTTTTTTTTTTTCTTTCTTGTCCATGAGAGATTTGTGTGTGTGTGTGTGTGTGTGTGAGAGACTGTGTGACAGTGAGTGCGTGTGCTTTTTGAACACTTATCTGCTCCAGTCAGGGAAGTGAATAATTGTTAATCTGACATCTTACATTTGAAAGGGTGTGGATGTGTATACATGTTTGCGTGCTTGACTGTCTGGATATTGTAATAGCTCAAAAGTTAAAAAAAAACAAAAAACATTGGCACTATTGCATATGTCGCTTAAGTTGTTGTTTTTAGCTGCATTTTGTTCCTGTTTGTATTTTTTTTTGTATTTTTTTTTTTTTTTTCTGCCAAATGCAATAAGAGAATCTTTTTGTTTTTAAGACGAAGCAACCAACTGAAGGCATTTCTATTAAGATGCCAAATCCTACCATACCAAGCTGAGCTGGAACAGTGTTTTACAGACACGTTAAAAAACATTACCTGTTTTACTGTTTGTCTTTTTGTTATTATGTATCAATTTAAATTAAGTCAGTCTTTATTATCACTCCTGTTCAGGATGTTTTCATTTATTTCAGATGTTACAAAAAGGAGAGGAAATTAATTTAAAGCAGAAAAGAACAAGATAATAAAGGTTGAATTGAAGTCTGTAGTGGTTTATTGTTTGATCTGTGCGGCAGAGTTGTTAACAGTTGACCTATAGGATGTCAGGTATTCATAGCACATTTTCCTGCTGTTTCAGGTTAGATGCCAACCATCTTATAAAATCAGTTGTTCCTTTGCCATGCGACTGTAAAGTCAATAGGATCGGCTGCCAATGCATCATTGTTCCATACACAGTAAATGGAAAAAAATCCCCTATACTTGTTGGCAGTGCTAGAAAAGTTCATGTTAGCGTGAATGCTGCATACATTCTAGCACAGTCAGATTTTTCATCTCTTCTTGTTTATTGTGTTTTAACTTTTGTGTTTTTAAACGAGTAATTAAGTAATTGTAATGCAGAAAATGTCCCTCAAGTCCAAGGTTCCCTCTCTGATTTACAACTTTAGGAAAGGGTGATTTAGGTTCGCAAACCTCGACAGACTTGGGTTTATCAATTGCGATACACGCCCATAACCGTAACCAATCCCAACCAGGCTGGTAGAACACATTCTGTTTATTATATTCATGTTTTATTTAGGGGTTTCATTTAGAAATAAAAAAAAATAAAGGCCATCGATTACTCGGAATTACTTTGGCTCATGCGCGTCATCTTACCTGCGTTTTCTCTCATTTTTCTGTCCATTTTCTCTCCAGAAAGCAACAAGAGAACCAACACATTACTACTGTACACTCGTAAGGTACAGGTTGTTGAAAGATGCAATGAATTAGTGTTTTTCATGACAAATTAAGCTGTTAGCTGTTAAGCTAGGACAGCTGTTTTTTCTTCTTTTTCGTTTGGGCTTTTCACACCTTGTAGAGATGCTTCGTCGACATGCCATTTTAGCAAAAAAACTAATGCTAGCAAAATAATGTCTGAGCGCTCCTTTTTTTGACTTAACGTTAGTTAGTTAGTCATAGCAACTAGTCCAACAGACAGTGTAAAAATGAGTTAGCCTACTTTTGTGCAAGTTAAGCCGGTGATGTATTCTACATTACACATTGTTGGCATACTTTTCTTCATTCCCCATTCAAAAAAGTTTTTTTTTTTTTAAATGGGGTTGCAGTTACAGCCATTTACAGTTTATTCTGTATACTGAATAATATACAGAAACGTACTCTGAATCGAATATAGTGCAATTCCACTTCAAACAGGCCTATGATTAAACGTTAACATTTAATGTTGGGTATAAAGCGATGCATTTTTGTAGGGAGTAGTAGGCCTACCACTAGATGGGGTTGACACTTCTAGACACACAGTTTAACACATACAGAGCACTTACCTGTCCATGCTGTAATTATCTAATGTGTGTAGGCCTACTTTAGGAATTCATTTAGGTGTATTGATGAACATACACGTATTAGCTTGGCGCTTCATTCACGTCTGCAAAAAACCGGCAGCAGCAGCACGACGGCTTTAAGATAATCCGGGCATCTCTTCAAGTATGTGGATGACATCATTGATATTGTCAATGGTGTAAACTGAGAGAGGGCTGGGGGGGGGGGGGAGGGGGGGGAGAGAGAGAGAGAGAGAGAGAGAGAGAGAGAGAGAGAAGGACCTCAGTGTCTGGTTTCGGCGTTTTTCCTCCCCCAGCATAAAAATCGTGACAGTGAAAATCCTCCAGAGTCGCGGGGCTGCAGTCGGCTCGGTTCAGTTGTATTCTGGGGGGTCTTTTTCGGGAGTGGGGGGTTCGGGTCACAGATCTCCGAGGTTATGAGCCGTCCGAAGCCGCGTCGGTGCGTCGCTGTCCAGGGTCCTGAGTGAGACGGAGCCATCGGGCGACCACGGAGCCTGCCATAACCCGGTGAGGTGAGGAGGAGGGGTGGGGTGGACTGGGGGTGTATGTTGGCTAGTCAAGGTGTCTGGAGGCTTTGTGTGTGTGTGTGTGTGTGTGTGTGTGTGTGTGTGTGTGTGTGTGTGTTTTGGGTTCGATAAATAAGGTCCAAATAGAGTCGTGTTGGGGCGGGCTGTGTGCTTGTTCAAATGTCCTACCTGTATATGGAGGGTGCGGTTATGGGAATTATTGCCACATTTGATGGTCAGTGGGGGATGAGCGATGTGTTTTTGCATTTAGCACCTTCCCCATTTCCTCTCCTGTGGTATCTGGGGCAACTGCATGAAGTATTCGCTCTGAAAATATATAACGTCTTGCCTGTTTTTTTTGCAGTCCTTTGCAGCAATATTGGATCTCAGTTTTGTAACACTGACAGTATAGCAGCTATGAGAGAGGAGGAGATGAGCTGGAGAGACCTCAGGTAAAGGGTTTGGTAATGTGCAGCAGTGGCTTGCTCTGCCTTCTTTTCCCTGCTCAGTGTATGTGGATGGGGTGTATGTAGGTCTACAATGCAGCCAAGACAAACAAAATGAACTTAGTCAGCGTTTAGCGCGATGCCAATCTGGCTTGTAAAAGCCATAACCTCTGTCGAAATAAGCCCTCAGTCAATTCCCCACTTTTAAGTCCCTATATTTCACGGCTGTTCACACAAGCTGGGGTGAGGGAAAACATGACTCATTCGAAATTTCATCAGGGGGACTCCAGTCAGAAATTGGGAGTTTATTGAGATGGCTTGTACACAGGAAGACTCCCTTGAAGTGCTTTAGGAAGAGTGTGTGAGATGCTGATCTAGCCCCCCCCTTGCAGCTCTGAATAAATCATGTTATACTAAACTACACGCCCGGTTCTTCTTTGATCGCACCTTTTCCCCATGCACTTTATAAACCCTTGATTGGCCTACATTGTTGTCCTCTGAGCTACCAGAGTTTATTATTGTGTCCTCTGAAGGTGTAATGTCTCTAACTAAAAAAAAAACAACAAAAAAAACATGGCTGACAGGAGCAGGGTGGTTACATTAGATCCTGCGTATTGAAAAAATTGTTTTTTTCCACACTGGGTTTAGTCACATAAAGTCAAGCTGGAAGTGAGCAACATTTTCATTCCTAGTTCCAGTGATTCAACTCAGGCTGCACTACGTCACTGCGTTGCCTCGGTAATTTGCACTTTTCATACTTTCTCATCTCTGCTGTCAATTTTTTCCCAAGCTTCCAGCATTATTTTCTTCAATGATAACAGCCGCACCAAGGCTCGAGGCTTTCAGTTTAAAGTCTGCAGCTTTGCACCACTGTCCTTTACTTTATTGATCACCACTGATTGATGACAGCTTTGTGTGTGTGTGTGTGTGTGTGTTTACCCCTTCAGTGAGTTAAAAAGCTCAGGAGCCATGGAGTTGAGGGTGGGGAACAAGTACCGCCTTGGGAGGAAGATAGGGAGCGGATCCTTTGGAGATATTTACCTCGGTGAGTTTGTGTTGTGTTTACCTGATATTGTTCCTTATCTTCTTTCATTGCAAAAAGTGAATATAACGCATATTCCAGTTTATGTGAACAATGTTAAATAGATCTCGCTCTTAAATTCCACAGGTCAAAAGACCCTTTATGTGTTGGAAATGATTGACATGTTGCTGGCATTTCTCCCATCAGGTTCTAACATCGCTACAGGAGAGGAAGTAGCCATCAAACTGGAATGTGTGAAAACCAAACATCCACAGCTTCACATCGAGAGCAAATTTTACAAGATGATGCAGGGCGGAGGTAAGATGCACAAAAAGCATTTCGGGGATTTTGAAAGCTTTACTAGCACTTTACACTGAGAGGCAGTGAAGAGTTTTAGGGGCGCTAAGGGGTATTTGGAGCTGGTAAGGGGAATCAACAGTGATTTCAGTTGTTTTGGAGGCATTGCAGTGCATTTAGAGACCTTAAAAGGCGTTTCAGTTAGTTAAGGCGCATTTAACTCAGTTTAGGGTTGTTGAGAGGTATTAATGGTCATTCAGCAGCATTGAGGTGAAGTCGAGGCTGTTGAGAGGTGCTGAAGCCTTGCATGGTAGTGATAGAATTAACAACCATAACAAACAACATGATAAGACTTTTTTTTTTTTTTGTGGCATTTTTAGGCCTTTATTGACATGACAGCTGAAGAAATGAAAGGGGGGGAGAGAGGGGGGAATGACATGCAGCAAAGGGCCGCAGGTCGGAGTCCAACCCTAAACGGCTTTTTATAGTTTATTTTGTTTCTGTCGACTTTGAATGACGTGTATTTTACAATGCTGAAATTACTGTTTATTTACATGGAGTCTGGTGGTTTTTTTTAAAGGATCTTACTCTTTAACAGAAAGGTTGACCTCCTTAGAAATCCTTTCCATAAGGTTGTCAGACACAGGCTCAGAATATTAATCTGAGCCTGTCAGTGGCAAAACAACCACTTTTGTGAAGGTAAATACAAGCTGGACATTTGCCCAGCACAAGCAAAGTAGCTTGTTTCGCCGCTGCCGACTGTTGTGATCTTGTTTAATACTGGACCAATGTCAAAGACTGTTGTTCCCATCAGTCACTAGTCATCAGACACAAAAACAAAGGAAAATAGGGTCCAGGTTGAAAAAAATTGTAGTTACCATTTAAATGAAAAATAGATGAGGTTGAAAAACCTAAAAGTAATGCAAAGGTCCATCTTCTGCTAAAGTAGCAGTAGTAGTATAAATGCAAACTGCAAGTACAGTCAAATAAGTGAAAAAAAAGTCTATGGTTATTATGCCCTATTCTGTTTCCTAACCCACTGATTCCCCCTCCCTTCCTCTCCACAGTGGGGATCCCGTCTATCAAGTGGTGCGGAGCGGAAGGCGACTACAACGTTATGGTCATGGAGCTGCTGGGCCCCAGTCTGGAGGACCTGTTCAACTTCTGCTCCCGCAAGTTCAGTCTGAAAACTGTCCTGCTGCTGGCCGACCAGATGGTGAGACAGACTGACTGCCTGCAGCCCACACTGTAAAACACAGTAGTTCGTGTAGGGGTGTTCCTGAGACCCAGAGCCAATAACTGCCACACAGTCCCTCCGTAGTAACTAATTACTTCAAGAGCTCACTGAACACTATTGTGTTTCACGGAGGCTCCATTGGGGTTTATTCAGTCTTTATAAAGAGGTCCCTCAAGGCGCCCAAGGAAAAACAATACATAAACAGTGATAGTTATGGAAATGTGCACGATAAAAAGACCACAGTTGTCTAAACTTGCACATAATGCACTGAAGTCAACCTCAGGCTGGGACGTTACACAACGATTTCAAGAAAAGGATGTGGCTATTTTTAGACTGGAACTAAATGGATCATTTGAAATCGGAGAATAATTCTCATCCAAATCTCTGAAGCTTGTTTCCTGGCTTGGGACAAAGCCTATCCCCTCACTATCTTGGACCATTCAGTTCCTCCATAAAAGTCAATTCCAATCTGGGACACGGAAGCTCTGCAAGACGGAGTAATCCTCGTCATATAGGGGTCAGTCTGTGGTGTCTTTGATCAGCCTCATATGTCATTCTTTAGTCTACAACTGGCACATTTGTTTTTTTCCTCCCCTTTTCTCTTTGGCAACTTTGACCTCCTCTCCTCTCCTCTCCTCTCCTCTCCTCTCCTCTCCTCTCATCTCCTCCTCTGGCAATACCTAAGAATTGAACTGTCCCATTACATAAAATGACCTTTATTTATCTGCAGACAGGCTGACAGGGTTATTGATCAATAGCAATGAATCAACTATTATTTCACTGGGCAATGAGACTTGTAGCCTTCAAAAGTCACCTTTAAACCAAACACTGTAACTATGGGAATATAAAGACTCCCAGCATGCCAGCTCTACCTATCAAGACCAGTAGTAAAAGTAATTGATTCTCTGAAAAGGAGTAACTGTTTACCAGACATTCAGACCAAAGTACTCACTCATCTTAAAACTTAAAAAAAATACAGATTCTAATTCACATATTTGTAGTCAATTTTCAATTTCAATTCAATTTTATTCCACCGTGGGTGTTTTTTAATGCATTTGACCAGCACCCACATGTTTTAGAGCAATATAGAAAGGATACTTAGCAAATACATAGCTTAAAGGACCCCACAATTGCATATGCTAAACTACTGACTGAATACTTCCCTATTCTAAAGCATACCGCAACATATTATTTTAGTGGAACTTTCTCCCTTATAGGCAGCCATTGACCTCCACTTCTTTTAATACGCTATGAAAATCACCTTGCAGAGATGTGAAAGGTAATCCATCACTGTTAAGATGTCATTACTTTTTTTGCCCAAATTCATAACTGTAGTTTGGTTTTGCAGCTGTGAGCATGGGCTGCTTAAAAAAAAGCTCATTGTTGTTGCATTCAGGGACACTATGACATTTGAGATATTATTGTTGCCTGCTTAAAGTCAATCTTTTAAAACACCCAAATTCATAAGCAGTATCATCCTTTTTTTACGTTTTCCATCTGTTATTTTTCGTCTTCTGACTTAATTCCAAAGCAATATAACATATTACAGTAATAGAATGCCTTTTGGTAGCTAATCTTGGATGTCAGAGCATCTTTTTTTCAAAGAATTTTAAACAGTTCCCGATTGCAACATGCATTATTACATGATAATGTTATTGTGTAACTGTGACAGAAGATTGATTTTACACATGAAGACCAGTTTACATGTCAAAAGGAGTACGACTCATCCTATGAACTTGGGGGTTAAGATGTGGGCATCTACTGAATGTAACAAAGTACCATATTGAGTTGCATTATGGGGGTTGTAGGATCCAGTGTTTTTTTTAGCTTAACCCATACTCAGGACTAACAGTCAAGATAGCTCTCCCTCTGCTGATTCGACTTTGACCATTTCTTTTTCAATCTGTCTGTTGTTAGTCCTCCAACCTTATCAAAGTGCAGTGCTAAATTGCAGGAGTACCCCTTTAAGACATGTTGTGGCTCAAGCCAGGTTCAAGTCTCTCTGAGGTTGATTTTTTACAGCTTACTCACATGAAATTACCCGGGGAACTCCTGAAGCGTCTAACCCAAAAAACTAATAGTATGCTCTTATGAATTGCACTTTTTATCAATGGGCTACAGCTTCCAAAACCACTAATATTCTCCTTTATCCCAACTAAATCCTGTTCCCCATCTCTCATCCGTTCCAGATCAGTAGGATTGAATACATCCACTCCAAGAACTTCATCCACAGAGACGTGAAGCCTGACAACTTCCTGATGGGGCTCGGCAAGAAGGGCAACCTGGTCTACATTATCGACTTCGGCCTGGCCAAAAAATACCGTGATGCCCGAACGCACCAGCATATCCCCTACCGTGAGAATAAGAACCTCACCGGCACCGCCCGCTATGCCTCCATCAACACCCATCTGGGCATCGGTAAGACAGCATCCACGCAGAGGTCGGCCAAGATACTGTATCGGTGCAGGTGTGAATGTGTGTGTTCTGCTAACCCCACTGGGGTCAGTCCACAGTCATTAGAATATGTTTATTGATCAGGACTGGATTCTCAGAACTGTAGCTTCATTTTGTTTCTTTTCCTTTCTTTTTATCTTCTACCTCTGTTTTTGTCTCCCTCTCTTCCTTTTCTGCTTCTCCCCCATGAAACTTTTTTTTGCCATTTCACGCATTCCTCCCTTCTCTCTCTCTCTCTCTCTCTCTCTCTCTCTCTCTCTCTCTCCCCGTTTTGTTTTTTCCTCCACAGAGCAGTCGAGGCGAGACGACCTGGAGTCTCTGGGCTACGTACTCATGTACTTCAACCTGGGCTCTCTGCCCTGGCAGGGCCTCAAGGCTGCCACCAAGAGGCAGAAGTATGAACGCATCAGTGAGAAGAAAATGTCCACCCCCATCGAGGTGCTCTGCAAGGGATACCCCTGTGAGTAAAGCCAATTTAAAAAGGGCTTTTGCAATATTTCTGTCACAGTTCTGCTCAGAAGGCTTGCCTCCTCACCTTGACAGCTTTGAGTCAAATTCCTTGTACAGTATGTGCACATATACTTAGCCAATAAAGCTGATTTTGATTTCTCTCTTGTCTTTCCCAGCTGAGTTCTCCACTTACCTGAATTTGTGTCGCTCCCTGCGGTTCGACGACAAGCCAGACTACTCATACCTGAGGCAGCTCTTTAGGAACCTTTTCCACAGACAGGGCTTCTCCTACGACTACGTCTTTGACTGGAACATGCTGAAGTTTGTGAGTGGCTCATCCAAAATTCAGACCTGTCAACGCTCCGTAACAGTTATAGTAACAGAACGCTGTGGGCGTCATGCTTTTGCTTGTCTCGCATTGCCAGACCTTCCTCCACAGCGCTGCGGAGGAGGGTCTGGCGAGTCCACACAGCATTCCGGGATGGGAGAAAAACGTGTCCAATCACAATCGTCTTGAGCCACGGTGCCGCTGCAAAATAGCCTCGGGAAAGGAACTTGTTTTGGTGGAACGTGTACGTTCAAAAGTTGTTTTAGTCGTGCAACAGAAAACTCAGATTGGACAGATAGTCTAGCTAGCTGTCTGGATTTACCCTGCAGAGATCTGAGGAGCAGTTAACCAGAGTCCTCATAAATCCACCGGAGTTTAAAATTACAACACAAAGAAAGCGGAACGTAACGGACATCCGGCCGAAAAGAGTGACTTCCGGCAGAATTTCTGGTGGCAACAGAGCAATCCCGGAAGAGGAACGAAGTGGATATAGACTATGCTTTTGCAAATTACTTCCAGCTTTGAGGTTTAAAAGCCATCCGTTCACATTCTGTCCTGTTTCTCTGTGTTTCAGGGGGCCAGCAGGACCGCAGAGGATGGAGACAGAGAGAGGAGGGAGGGAAAGGAGCCGGAGGAGCGAACAGGAGGAGGCCAAAGAGGAGTTGGAGGTAGAGCTCTGCCGCCTGGTCCGAACCCTTCAGCAGCCAACAGAGTCAGGAACGAGGCCGACGCTGCTCCCTCCAACCCGGCCGCACGTGGGGTCCAGCAGTCAGGTCAGGATGTTGTTTGTGGTTTTGGCGATACAACTGTAACAGACTGAAGGCGTTCAATTCAACCGCGTGTGTCTATCTGTGTGTGCAGGTAACCGCTCTCCTCAGGCGGGGCGAGCAGAGCGAGCCGAGCGAGAGAGGAAGGTGGCCATGAGGCTTCATCGCGGGGCGCCCGCCAACGTCTCCTCCTCCGACCTGACTGCACGCCTTGACCAATCACGCATCACTGCGTCACAGGTAGGCAGATTGTGGCTTTACAGGTTGAGCAAGAAGAAGGGAGTTGCTGCATGTTTTGAACCTAGGGGTTAATAACACATGTGTACCGAGTTGACCATTCTTTGGGATATGTTTTCATGCTAATCGAATGTGGCCAGTCGAAACAACGAACGCCTTGCTTGAGCTATGTTACTTGTTACTGGTTACACGGCGTTCGTCGGGTCACGACTGTTTATACCGAACAGTACTGTCTTTATAAACTATGTTTTTAATAAACTGTCTGTACACTTACAAAGTTCTCAATGCTTCGGTTTACATGTAGGGACCCTCATTATCAGAATGGAAGTGTGGTGCTATTTTGAGCCTTGTTAGTGGTATAGAAATAGCGTTTTCTTTTTACTTTCGCATGCCCCGACAACTAGCGTTATAAGCTAATTAGCGGTTTGCGCCAAAACTGGTCACATTCGATTAGCATGAAAACATATCCCAGAGAACGGTCGACTCGGTACCCATGTGTTACTAACCCCTAGGTTCATTTTGCGCTGGAATTGTCCTTTAAGGTGGCGATTCAATGGGCACAGCGCTAACAAACAGTCCCAGTCATCACTAGTTGCAAGTGCAAATTACATGCTTTATGTAGATTTAATGCTGCATGCACCTAATATTTAGAGAAGGCTCTCATTGATGCAAGCTGAAGGGGTTTGTGTGCTTCCTGAATCCTTTTTAGCCATGCTAGTCGATCGGTCCACCACTCTAGTCCAGATTGAAATCTCAATAACTGTTGGGCTGATTGCCATGACATGTTGTCCAGACATTCATGGTCCCCTGAGGATGAATCCTACTGGCATTGGTGATCATCTTACTTTTCCATGGTTCAGCATGTCAAAATGTTCACTTATATGTGAAATATCTTGACTTCTATCTACTTGATGGATTGGCACAAAACTTGCCATGTACACGCTATGGTTTCTTTATTTTATAAGGCAACATTTGCCCTTTTTGCACATTTTTTTTATCCAGACAAAACCAATGCCAATAAGTGTTTAATACTGGTATTATTAAAGTTATCAAATACTCGCCCACAGTTCAGTTTACCTGTCATGGGGACTTCTGCTCTGCCTATGAAAACAGTTGTTTGGTATTTTCTGTGGCTCTGTAGAGTTATTATTTTTCGCGGTCCCTGGATGCTATATCCTCACGACTTCGGTGACCCCCTGACTTTTCTTGTAGCGCCACCATCAGGTTCACATTTGTGTGTTTTTTTTTTTTTTAAATCTGTCCAATTCTGACCTAATACCTGCATTATCAATGCCATTCCCATCATTCACAGCTGAGGTGGTATGCTAACGCGCTAAACTAAGACGGTGAACATGGTAAACATTTTTGTTGTTTAGCACCAGCATGTTAGCATTGTCATTGTGAGCATGTTCGTAAACTGGCGTTAGCTTGGAACTCAAAGCACAACTGTGCCAAAGTGAATCTTTACAGAGCCGTTAGCATGGCTGTGGACTCTTATTCTTGTTATTTAAGAATTTATAAAACTCAATCATAAATAAACTGCAGCTTTTTTTATCTTTTCATATGTAGCATTAATTGCTTTTTGTGTGTGAATAAAATGGATCAGAAGGATTTCTCTTTACATTTGACTGCTGACATTGGATTCTCTGTAATGCTTTCCACTCATGTTGATATAAATTCATAATTCATGATGCCAAATTGCAAATAGTGGAGCTGGGAAATTATTCAAACATAATCTACTCATAATTACCGCCACCGGTATACTAATGTGAAGAGTTTTTGTTACTGTGCTCAGTTTAAGTCTGACATGATACAAACACAGAATAGACTAATCCACCAAGGGCCAAAGCCTCTTATAATCTATAATATGTAATTGGACTCTCTCCAATGCCTCTTCATTTATTAGGGATCATGTCTGCATCCTGCAGTAATGTCACCAGCCGTTCTAAATATCCAGGCTGTCTTTACATCACTACTCATATAATCTCACATGCATTATAACAATTTGGTGGAGCAGATGTTTCAAATTCAAATAGATACAATCTCAATTTACATTGTACAGTCTGAATTTGCATACATTAACTATGATGCAGACAAAACAAGCACATTTGCAACATATCCTATGATCTTTGAAAGTTGTAAATAATTCAGTTCAGTTTTGGTAGCCATCCACTGATCCTCAGTGAATAAGGTGACTTTATGGTGGTTTTCTGATTTAGTTTTTTTTCCTGAGCTTGATCTTTCTGGTCCAAACCTTTATTCAATTCCTGTGCTTCAGTTTTCTCTGTGGGTCTACCCAATTTCTAAAACGTTTCCGTGCTAGCAGAGAGGAAAACCCCTGTGAAACAGCCAACAGATCACAAACATCCATATTCTGATCAAATAGCCGGAAAAGAAAACTAAACTCAGGATGTAAATCGAGAAGTAAGAAATCGTACAAGATATGGGCTTGGAAGAGCTCAAATTGTAAATACAGTTTCAGGATTCTGTCTTCTCCCTTTGATCTGCTTCAAGCTTCTCATCTTTCCCTCCACGCTCAGGTCAGTGTGCCGTTTGAACATCTGGCAAAGTGAGTTCCTCCTGGCTGGCCTGCAGGTCAGTGGCAGGTATGGACACACGGACAGACAGACACACACACACACACACACACACACACACACACACACACAGACACACAGACACCCACAAATACGATTGATAAAAGACACCAGTTATTAATCAAATGAATTAATCAAATAGCCAGGGATAAGGTGTTGCTTTTAATAAGTCAAGTACATTTAACATTTAACATGACATCTTTGATGAAAAGATTTTTTTATTCTAGAATTCAAAAGTTGTCTCTGTAGAGTGAATGTTGCTTGTCCTCTTGCTATTGCAATTTAAAGCAATGCAGCCACAAACGATGTTTTTCATTGTGTAAGAAATGCATGTGATCATAAAACTGGGTGTTCACAAATGAGTTGGCTAGTTGGTTTTATTTTGTCTAAGCTATTCTGGAAAATGTAGAAAATCGAGAAAAAAAAGACACAACATTTCCACACGCTTAACAAAAAAAACTCAAACACACTAAACATTATAGACCAAATTGACTGAATGTATCATTGTCACGTTAACAATGAAAAAGTATTTGAGGTTGGATGCAAAAAAGTCGTAATGCTATGTATTTACAGGATAAGTCTTCTTATTCTCCACAAATGATTGTGTCTGTTTAAAAGGCTAATATATCTTATTCATGTGTGCCATAGACCTCCATTGTTGTCCAAAAACTATTTAAAACATCAATGTTGACATGCACCTTCATCACCATGAACTTATATTTTCGGTCGATCCTACATACACAGTCCTGCTGCTGTAAATACTCACTAGGGCATCTAATGTGCTGATGATGAAAATAGTCACCAACAAATGCGCCATTTACTCCTGTTTGAGTAACTACCAGCTTTTTCAGCCCTTTTTAAAAATGAAAGTATATATCTGTGACCTTCAGTAGGAACCAAGGCTTTGGGATGAATGCCACAGACAGGGTAAAGAAGTCAGAGAGTTTTGGGAGACTGACTCAGACTGAATAGTTTGTATCATTTCAAGGAAAATATAGCATATTTCCATGTTATCCTTTCCACAAGCTAAAAGCTGACATTTCCATTCTGTGTTTTGTTGTCTTGTGGTTCAGCAGCTGCAGGGTATCAAATACCCCTTACTTTTGAAATGGATGAATGAAAACATGAATGAGTGGAGGAGAACAAGAGGAGCAGGAGGAAGCATTTCTGACCCTTGAAGAGGGGATGGAGGCCATTCGTGTGTTTGTCAGTATGCTGCGTGAACAGTGGTGACCTGGGAAGAGCCGAAAGGAACACTGACATGATAGAAACCAGCGGGACAAACTCTTGGCTGGAACTGGACGGTACAGCTTTTTTCGGGATGTGGCCAGAGGGGGAAGTGGGTGAAACTACACACTGGGCCCGCCCCTCCTTCATGCATATTCAACTGTCCATCGACTCAACTTGCAGAAAAAAAAACCCATCAAAGTGCACAAAAACGGACTAAATTTCAGTTATTCTGTGGTTTACACCTGTGATAATATCATTTGAAACAAAAATCAACTATCAACCCGATCATGTTTGAGAGCTACATCCGCTGCTTATGGTGTCCTTGATTATAAATAAATATGTAAACAACTATGGAGATGAACATAAAACAAAAGTGTATTCAGGCCTATCACAGATGTGACAGGAGAATGCTTGGAAATGGATCAAAGAGAGGATCAGAGGAGGATGAATGAATTAGAGAGACTGCGGGGAATTTAGTGAATGGGAGCGAGGCTGCTTTTTGTCAATAAGTGTCAGTGACTGTCTGTGTGTTATTGTCTTTAATTGTTCGTTTTGCCTCTAGATTTGCTTCAGAGAGCCCGAGGGCTGGAGGAGGGAAAGGTGACTGTGTATGGTGAATTACCCATGAATCATCACAGAAGACGTGTCCCCAATTAGAACTGTGTCTTCTTCAGCACACTTGTTACTGTCTTACCTATGAAAGCCTAACAAGGAAAACCATGTTCGTTGAATGTGGAAAGAGAAGGAGGAGGAGGAAGACTGCTTTGAGTTGAGGAGAGATTTAAAAGGGAGAGCCATGAGGATTGTATGATATGATAAAGCCTAAATCCAGCTTGTAACTCCGGGTCTGAAAAAAAGACTTGAGAAAGTTATACGACATTGGTGGTTTGTTCTTTACTTTTGCTTTCTGTTTTTGTTTTATAATATATATGTAAAAAATATGTAGATACGTTTTGCCAGAATGTGACAGATTGTTTAAAGATGGAGGCTGGAGAGAAGAGTACTGTTTACTTCCTGACAGCCCTGGGGGGAAAAAGTGAAACAGGGATTTGTACCACTAAACTTTAGAGTCTGCCAGAAGTGTGTGTTTTGGTTTCCACTGTGGCAGGCAATGACAGAGAGGTTCTTATTCATATTTTAAGGAGTGTTTTTGACCCAGGCCTGTCAGGATGGATGGATGTCACTGATGGGAATGAGCTGCCTGATGTCCTGTACATTTCTATCCCATGCTTCGACTTTATTACCATGATATTTGTGTATATTTTCTGAATCAATAAAAATATACACAGCTTATACAGACTTCTAATTGATTGCAAAGTATTTGACCATTCATATTTATTATGTGATCCTTTTTTTTCACATTTCCACCTCATATGCATTTAAAAGTGGCGTCTACCCCTTGACATTTCATTTTACACATTCAGCTTAACTTGTTTAAGAATTGAAATGGCTCCTTTTGTATATGCGTATCTTTATTATCTTGATTTTCTTTTTATGTACAGTATATGTTGTATGTGTTTATTGCTTTGTTTTAATACTAATACATTGTGTTTCTTTTCTTAAGATAGGAGTCATTATATCTGATTGCCTGTGTAAATCAAGGCAAGGGAAGTTTATTTGTATAGCACCTTTCAACAACAATTCTTTACGTAAGACAGAATGTAGAGCCCCCCAGACATGACATCCGAAAAAAATAAAATAATTTGTGGCCACAAATTAGTATTTCGTGTGCACATTACACCTATTACGTGGCCACAATATAGGTATAATGTGCGCACTAAATATTATTTCGTGGCCACAAATTAGTATGTTGTGCGCACATTATACCTATATTGTGGCCACAATTTATTTATGTCAATTTATGAGGGGGCTCTGTATTAAGAAAATATCTATATAAAAAAGAAGACACAAGGCACAGGGCAATGTAAAAAGCATAAAACATACAAATAGGATTTTAAAAAGAGTAAAACTAATTAAGATGGGGAATGGGGACCTGTCCCAGATGATCTAAGAGTCGATTGTCAGGGTTTTCGAAAAGCTGAAACTGGGACTTTCTTTTTTAGTATTTAAAAAGTCGGATTCATTTATTTAACTGGTAATTATATATCCTGCAACTGGTTTTGAGTTTCAGAGTTGCCCAACTTTATGAGAGTACAATAAGATGTTGCTGGAGGACCTCTTTAATGTTTTAACCAAAGCCCCAAATTGTACTCAATAGTTGGCCTTGAATGTCCTAGGAAAAGAAATGAAAAACAAAGCTCAAACTATTTATTTTTTTAAATTGAAGTTACATGTAGTAGGCTACTGGAAAAGAACAGTATAACATAACAAAAGTACCAATTAATATTATGGTTAGTATTTTATGCCCACACACACAGGACAAGAAGTCGTAAAGTAATAATTCGTCAATGTGTGGACGCTTGTGGGCTTGTACACCTTACATACGTCAATGCTTGTACACATCACCCACATTGCCAGTGCTGATGTAACCTACCTTTATGTGCTGTGTACCCATGGATGTATGGCTGTACCGAGAATAGACCAATAGACCCGCGCATGCTCAGTGTCCAATGAACAAACCCCGCCTTTTCCGGGTTATTAATGGTAGTCTGTGTGTGATTGGCTGAACCGGCTCGTTCTTTGTAGTGTGGGCGGAGCTCCTCTGATCTGCAGTTAATCCGACAGGATTGGTTTGAAGTCAGCGGACTGGAGAAACAGGAGCGGAGAGGAATGACGGAGTTCACTGTTTTAGCTCCAGAAACACGGACTTTAGACGATGTTAATGTACAAAAAGGAGTACTAAAAGGATAATATATAAGTTTTTAGACATGAGAGACTAACTTTGGAGGTGAGTTTTTGGGGGAGACGCAGAAGTTGACGGGGTAGTTCGCCGAGGTCTGAACATGGATGTCCGGGGAGCAACGGTGCGGCTCTGAGGAGGAATTAAGGCCGTTTCTGGGTTACTTCTGGTCGCGAGTTTGTCTGGCGGAGCTGAGGAGGATTTAAAAATCAGCAGCCTATTTACCAGGTGAGCCTAGCCTCTAACACAGGTTAGAAATACTTTGCTTTTAACACCTTTTTTTTTTTAAACCTGACTAATAAAGTGTCTCTTTCTCAATTCTAGGTTTAAAATTCAAGTCTGAGTTGTGGCTATAGGCTAAACTAAGGTACGTCTTTTCAAGCTTTGCTATTTACGGTTCATTTATTTGAATTTGAGTGTCGTTTAATGTTATTCAAACATGTTTAGGCAGATTTACCCGCAGCATTAATTGACAGCCGTAGGCTACAATAAAAGCACTCATATGGAAGTAATGCTAAAGCAAAGCCAGAAGTGGTTAAATGTTTGGAGGCTTTCTGTTGGATGAACCCCAGTGTTGCTTCAGCCAGTATTCTAATCCAATCTGGCTAACCCATGGAATTACTTTTTATGAATTATTATAAACACACCCCGCCTGCCTCCCATCACCCCTTTCCATCTGTTGCTTTGCTTTTTTCCTAACCCCCTGTCTCACTGATATATTATTCCTGTGTGTGTGTGTGTGTGTGTGTGTGTGTGTGTGTGTGAGAGAGAGAGAGTGTGAGTGAGAAAGAGACTCACAGACTGACCTTTTTTGCCTTTTAAATGAAACACACAGATGCCCCTCTGCTTCAGCACAGCATAATTTCGCTGGCATTGTGTATGTGTGTGGCTGCTGATGCCTTCACTTCTCCTTGTTGACATGTAGAGCTGCTGATCCCTGGCAAACTAATACAAATGACCTGCTGTGTCTCTCTGTCTTTCTCTCACACACACACACACACACACACACACACACACAGAGCGAAACCATAACTCCTCTCAGCCTCACATATAAAAGTGTGAAAGCAATCTAATTCATTTTATCGTACCGCCAAATTAAATCGCTTGGTTTTAATGTAATCAGTGTTGTAAAGAAAGAGGTGTGTGTGTGTGTGTGTGTGTGTGTGTGTGTGTGTGTGTGTGTGTTATAGCATTATGTCAGCCTGTCATTGTCCCTGCTGTTTGTTCTGTATGCTGCCTATGTGACTTATGGTAGCCACGCCACTCTGGCAGACGAGACATGATCGGTCAGAATGAAGGATACCCTCTCTCATTGTCTCTCTTTCTCATCCAGTTTTTCCTTTCTTTTTTTTCTTTTTTTAGCACTTATGTCCACTCTTTTGTTATTTCAGTCCTATACGCCAGCTGTCTGTCAGTGTACAAGAACAAACATGGCCTGAGAACTAGACAGTGTCACCTTGGAGACGGTGACGAGCTGCAACTTACGTAACGTGTCTTCTGGCCACTTTAAGTCCAATCATCTTCAGCTGCAAGTGGATGCTGCAGCATATATGACGTCTTTTTGTCCATCCTGAGCTAAATTTGGTCAGACTGAAGGCGGTTGATTCTTGTTCGACTCACTAGTCAGATATGGAAACACATGAATATCAGAGGTGGGAAAAAACGTTCTCAAAACATTTTTTAGGTCCATTCTGTTGTTTTGAGTCTGTTTTTTTTTCTTTTCTTACTTCAGAAGATAACTGGACACGTCCAGGTTTTTGGAGCACATATGGAGTTTGATTGCAGAAACATTTCAGTGATTGAAAACATAACTTAGCTTTAAATACCAGCGTTGCTTTTTTTCGTCCTGTGAATGAAACCGCATTTTCTTATAGATCTCACCATTTTGCCCCAAATGTTTAATTATCATACAAGGAGGAATCATCGAAGCCTAAAAATACCAGAATGCCTTGCAGCTATATGACATGTTGCTTTCTGTTAACGTGGAGAAACGGTGGAGCGTGTGAGCTACTGAATAGTAGATGTTTGGGCATGTAATCTGGCAGCGGTCAAATGGCATTCTGGAGATGTAGGTTAGTTCCAAAAATCGTTTCTTTCCATACAGTCCCACACAGATACCATTATACAAATGACACACACACACACATCCTTGACTCATGGCGTAATGTTGACCTGCACTGTATCTGTGTGTCCTCTATCTGTCAGGCTATCTCTGATCACACATTCTGTTATCAATATAATGTGTAATCTGTATTTCAGGTTGATGATTACTAGTGGAAATGGATGCTCATTCTCAACAAATTGTGTCACAGCGTAGTCACTGTTAGAAATGTTAGAATGTACACACACACACACGTACAGACACCTTATCTTTGTTCTGTGTCACTTCCAGATGCTGAAGCTGTTGAGGCGAGATGTGCCGCTCTCAGAGAGGCTGGGGGATGACGCTCCTCTGGCTGCAGCGCCCGGCCCCCTGCCAACGGCAGCCCCAACGGGCCCCAACATTTCATGGCTCCCTGAAGCCCCACTGCTGAGCCCGGACCAGCCTATCTTCCTCATGACTCCCGCAGCGCAGGCTGTGTCTGGCTTCTTCGTCTGGACCGCACTCATTCTCACCTGTCACCAGGTAACCGCTTCCAACCAGCAGCAGAGGGAGGGAGATTAAATCATCATGTCTTTAATTCTACTTGATACTCTTTTATTTCCACTTACTAAATATAAACTCGATTTGGTGTGTGTGTGTGTGTGTGTGTGTGTGTGTGTGTGTGTGTGTGTTTCCTACAGGTTGAGAATTTACTTGTGGGTGGCGCGGGATGTGACATCGCGGCATCATGCCATCTTTGACTAGCCATCACATGGCGTTTATGAACTATTTATTGAAACAAAATGACTACATAACAAGATAATTTAGAAACAAACTAACTATTTACAATATTAAACAAACCAGACTAGAAGATGAAAAAGAAACGTAGATGAAAGCGTTTTAGACGTTACAGAGCTGCCTTGGTTGCTGTCCGTTTGTCTGTTTCGAACGTTGTCGTTACTACCGCATTGCATTGTGGGATACTTATGCCGGTGTAGTGTCCAGTGTTTTCATACTGTAATATCTACCGGAAATAGTATGCAATTCACGTACTTTTTGGTTAAATACTAAGATTTCTGTCGGCGCGCAAGTTTACGAGGGGGAGGGGCTGGAGGCCACTGGTCTGTGTGTTTAAAAATGATATTGTTAATTGGAGAGAAAAAAATGTAATTCGGATTTTATCTACCTGGGTGGGTATCAATCTACCTGGGTGGGGCGTCCAAGTAGAACCTATGAATGGGAAACACTGGTGTGTGTGTTTAATGCACAAATGATGTCATCTTGCAAACACACAGACCTGCTCAGGCCCAGAGAAGGGCAGGGGTTGCTTGGCAACATCCCTCGGCAGGTGTTTGTCAGAGCATAAATACACACACACACACACACACACACACACACACACACACACACACACACAGGTGTCACACTAGTCCTGGTGGACGATGTAGGTGAGGTAATGAATTGACACGCTGACCAGACAGCAAAGAGACATTAATGATACACTATATAAAAATCTGAATATTCTCAAGAATCTGTATCCTCATGACATATAATAACAAGTTTCTTTTTTAGTTTCCAAGTCCTTTTTTTAAAGCTCACAAAAGCTCTGCTCCAGCCTAACTTGTAGACTCGCTGTCTTACCTTGCTACACAAGTGTTTAAGCCCTTTGTTACAGGCTTACTCGTCTACAGCCATAGTAAGAACAGGGAAGCAGCTTTTTCTTACTTTTGCCACAAAGCTATGAAATGTGTTACTTTTAATCCAACTTTAGCACCTTGTGTGTAGTTTTATTCCGACGCAGTGCAGATGTTTTAAACTTTCATTTTCCGTCAATATTTAAAGTGTCTCCTCTGTCTGTCCCAGATCTACATGCACCTACGTTTCTACAGCTCGCCGAGGGAGCAGCGCCACATCATACGGATCCTCTTCATCGTTCCTATCTACGCCTTCGACTCTTGGCTCAGCCTCCTCTTCTTCACCAACGACCAGTACTACGTGTACTTTGACACCGTCAGGGACTGCTATGAGGGTAAGGACATGGTTTCGTCCTCCAGTTCTGTCCCGTCACAGCTCAGTACGTGACTTGCACTGATGATGCAGTTTTTTTAATGCCACTGATTCAGCAGACAACAAGGGTGAGGGCACAAAATCGATGAACTGTCAGCTTTGACGGTACCGTACGCAAGAGAAGCTCTTGTTTGTTGAATGCTGTTTTGGGACCTGGAACAAAGACCGATTTAATGGCTATTTTTTTATTCCATGGATAGATTTTTAAAATCCTTTCCACCACCTGGTTTTAATATTATTTTGAGTTGACTAGGTGCGACTGAAATCTAGTAGAAGGGATGTAAACATGGAGCAATGGCTTACTGCTCACTGTAGAATATGGACAGTGTTTATTTATGTCGGGTCAGAAAAGTTGATGGTGAGCTGGCAGCTTTGGTGAGCCGATGGATGACGCAAACAAAACAAATGCTGCCTGTTGCTTTGAATCTTGGATGACTCTTACATCTTTGAATTGGCAGAAAGGCAGCCGACTGCCTCCGCTCCTCATTTCTCCAGAGTTGTCACGTTCAGGGTAGAAATAGTCCGCTTCACTGTGAGTGACACTTAGCACAGGCGTCAAGTCTCGTGTCAGCGAATGGATGATGTCACTTGCATTCAGCTGTGGAGTGGAGGCGCTCTATGGCTACATCCAAACAGACAGATGGCTCTCCTCCTCCTCGTTTTTTTTCTCCTCCTCTCTTGACATTATCCTTCCTCCCTTCACTGTTTCCTCCCGCACCTCCGCCTCACTCTCAGCCAAGTCGTTTTCTTATTGTCCGCATCTTCTCCTCTCTCTTCCTCCTGTTTGTCTTCCCCTTCCCACAATGCTGCCGCTGAGCCCTGCCCAGAGCCTTTCCTGGGCAAGGATGGCCGACCTGTTGCATGGCAACCGCGCCTGCAAATCTTTCTCATCAACCAGAGTGGCTGCATCAGATAATGAGTTTCTCTCAACCAAACTTACTGCAAAGTTCCCATTCTCATTGTATGTAGGCCTACTGTATCACCGTGGCAACTAGCACTGCCGCCGGGGTCCGTGGAGAGAAGGGAAAGAGCATAATGGTAAACAGCTGAGGCATAGTGAGAGCTACGCACATCAACCAGTTCTCACCACGCGGCTCTGTACGCTAGCTGTTGTTAAAGTCAGACTGTGAACTGGCCGTTATGGAATCTTATTACCTAAGTATTGTATAACAGGAGACTGACGTCAGACAATAGACCTCAGAAGTGTGTGTGTGTGTCAGAGTGTAAAAGGAAAATACAACAACAAGAGCCGTTGCCAGCCGTGCAGCTGCTTTGAAAATCAGTGTTGTGACACAACACTGCAACACACACAGACATCCTCCTGAACCTTTTACACACACACAAATGCCATGGCAAACACCCGGGATACATTCAATTTTCACAACTAACTGGTATACACTCCTCACGCCAACCTTATCTGACCTCACATGCACAGTCTTCTTGAGATGAGAGAGTGTGTGTTAACAGGATTAGTCTGGCTGTGTTTTTGCCCTTTGGTCGTCATCACCCTCTCACTGAAACAGCACAGAGGAGAGATAATCCACTGGCCACAGGAGACAGGCAGGTTAAGATCAGTCGCACAGTGCGTGTGTGCGTTTTGATCTTCTAGCCTCGTGAGATCAGCCTTGAGATTCTCGCCCAGAAAGTGAAGATGTTTCTGCAGCTTGAGGCCAGAAACAAATTCCTACCATAATTTAGGTTAAGTGTTCATTGTAGAGGGAAGATTTATGGTTAGGCTTAAGCTTGTGTACGCCAGTGAAGGGTTCATAGAAGGATGGAAACACAATCTGTGCTTTCTGTTCATTATTTTGTTACTTATTGGATAGCATTTTATTTTTATCGACACACACACACCAACGCACTTTGTATAAACTTCAGGCCACTTACGTAGGCTACGGACAAAGCTCTGCGCGGAGCCTCCGCAGGACCATAAATCACGCTTTAGTGGGCCCCTTTTACCCTTTTGATACATCCGCTCTCGTGTCTGTACATATAACTGATTCAACGTATTGTATAGTTAATGTATTTACACCATGTTAGTAGACAAAAAGTGTTTCTCCTATATATAGGGAATCCACGCCAGGCTAGAGTGTTTTCTGTCAGCAGGACTGTCGAGTGTCTGTTCTCTAAACTGCTAAAGTCAATTGAACAGGTTAAGTGAAGGTAACATTGTCAGTAGCCTACTGGTGAGTTTATGTGGAATGAGCACTGCACCGGGCTCAGGAGTTTAAAAAAAAACAGCATTTTAAATCCTACATTGCTTATCAGCATCCGGTTATAAGGTAACAGATTAATTTGGCATGCAGTTAACACGCCAGTTTGATTATTATTATTATTTTTTTTTTAATGAAATCTAAACTCCTGGGCCGGCATTTGCTCCTGCCGTTCTTCACCACTGTTTTGGAAGAAGAAAATAACAGGAGTAGCCAGCTTTAAAAGAGACTGCTTTTCTTTTTAAATAGGTGCTTTGTGGTGGATCTAATTCAGGCAGATGTGAGGAGTGGTTCACGTGGATTTTGGAAAAGTAACTAACTAAGTAATTTGGTGTGGTGGTAGCACGCCTCTAGACGCTGGTCTCTCTGGTGTCCACAGTTCATCTCCATCACCAGCTCACGGTCAGCGAGACACTTGAGCCTGACGTATCTCATCTCCAGAGCATAGAAACCCACCTCATAAGCAAACTGCTCTGGGGTCCCCAGCACTGCTATAGTCTGTTCCATCTCCACATCCAGCACATAGTCTGTTGAACAGCAGACACAGGACGTGCCAGGCCAAAGCCAAGAAGTTTGACTTTAAAGGTGCTGTAGGTAGGATTGTGAATATCCAGGACTTATCCAAAGAATTTGAACATCGACAACTTCTCAGTCCCTCCCCCCCCCCCTTTCTGCTAAAGCCCAAACGGTCTCCTAAGCCCCTCCCCCCACGAGGGAGAATGAATGCGTGTGCATGAGCAGTGACTGGTGCATCTGAACAGGGAGCATGGATTTTTGCAAATGGCACTACAGGCTGTAGGTGGTGCCAGAGGAGCCAGATTTTTGTTTTTAATTACCTGCTTCATGTGGTTCTACTGGAACATAGGGTCAGTTTCAGCAAATATGACAGAAAGTTAGTTTTATAAGTCTTACCTACTGCACCTTTTTAAGTGTTGAAGTAGAGGCACATATGATCTTTGTCGAAGAATGACAAGAACCTCCCAATGTTGCAAGAATCTCGATCCAGCCCGTTTCCTCTCTTGCCTGTCAAACGATGACAGGGTGGTCTCAATGGCGACCGCCTTGTCTGTTTTCCCGAATCTAGTGATGGTGTGTACCTGTTTTTAGACTTTGAGGTCATGCCTTTGTACAGTTCCTGAATACGTAGTCAAATGTCACATGATTGGTCTGTACCCAGTGTTATCAGCGACAATCAGCACAGTCTGTCAGGCCGTCGCATATAAATAACAAAGGACTCTGCAATAGGTTTGCTTGCAGATGTCAAAGCAAGTGTGACCGTAAGTGAAGTGTGTTTGGGGGTCTGTGGGTGACTGAGTGATTCATCTGCTGTGCCTTTTTAGTTTGGTTTTACAGTTTAAACAGTTTTCTCAGTTTCCAACTGCGGCTCGACTATTTTATAGGCTATACAACAAGTGCTGTTGAATCTGTTTTCACACAGGCTACATTCAGTTGAAATGTGTTTGTCACAATTATAGTTCATGTGACAATTTGAAGATCGTAGCTCAAAGCAGCAATCCAGTGAACACTTACTTGGTCATGGAGGAAGACATTTTGACTTGGCTCACTGTCACACTGTCATGACTTACTGGGACACTTTAATGCAATTAGTAATATTTTCCTACAGTGGCAAGTTAAAATTTAAGTTAAAGTGTTAAGTTAAAGTTAAGTTAAAATGTCTGTTGTAAAAAATAAAATAACAAAAGGTCTATGAACGGCTTTTCAAAGGAGTTATTATAGAACCACTGCATCAAGCTGCAAAATAAGACCAATAATGGAAAACAACCCAAACAAATTGCAGAATCAGTTATTGAAAAAACAGTAACTTGTATACATCAGTTTTATTATAAAGGAAGTATAAAATTCCAAAATCAAGCCAAGAGCCAAACAGTAAAACATCTTGGTGGCTTGTGAAGGGCTACCATGATTATAAAATATAAGTAAATAATAATAATAATAGAGATAATAACAACCAACCCTTTCTCTCCTTGTTTTTTCCCCCCCTCCCCAGCGTTTGTGATTTACAACTTCCTGAGTCTGTGCTATGAATACCTGGGAGGAGAGAGCGCCATCATGGCTGAGATCAGAGGAAAACCCATCGAGTAAGTCTCCTATTCCCCCAGTTGAAGGATTAGATTCTAACAGGCCGTGGAAAACCCCCAGCATGTAACCAGGGTCTTTGATAAGCAAATGTGTTTGCGTTCAAAACAATTATTGCACGCATGTTCCTTTTTTTTTTTTTTTACTGCTCTTCTTGTACACTCAATTCACCAGAAGTATCAGAAACAGCATCAACGGTGCCCGGATAGTAGAGCGGGCGCCCATATATAGAGGTTTACTCCTCGACGCAGCGAGCTCGGGTTCGACTCCGACCTGCGGCCCTTTGCTGCATGTCATTCCCCCTTCTCTCTCCCCCTTTCATGTCTTCAGCTGTCCTGTCAAATAAAGCCCTAAAAAAATGGCCCAAAAATGATAGAAACAGGGTTGTACACAGTGTAATCGGGGTGTTTTGTCCCATCAGGTCCAGCTGTATGTACGGTACCTGCTGTCTGAGGGGGAAAGCCTACTCCATCGGCTTCCTGCGCTTCTGCAAGCAGGCCACTTTGCAGTTCTGCGTGGTCAAACCGCTCATGGCCGCCATCACCGTCATCCTGCAGGCCTACGCCAAATACAAGGACGGAGACTTCAAGTAAGTGCTGCAAACAGCGAGGTGGACAGGAGGTCTGTCAGCTGATCCTGTCTTGACCTCTGGGTTCATATATCGCTTCTGATTGGTGGAGCTGGTACTGAAAACCTCCGAGTAGGGTTGAGTACCGAAACTAGGTTCCACTATGGAACCGGTTCCTACGCAATCGGTAGGGAATCGGACCGGATTACAACGCAAATTTCGGTTCCACTTAATGTGTCGACTGAAATATTTTCCCTCTGTCGCACCGAAATGGACGTAAAAATATCACCCTTTCTCTGTAGTTGACCGTTAGCTAGCTACCGTAAATGTAGGCTACTTTTAAAATGCCATATTTTCCCTCTGGGCTCACCAAAACGGACGTAAAAGCATATTAACCGTTCACTGCATGTGATCGCTAGTAAACCTATTACATCTTTGATGTCAGTTTTCAGTTTTTCAAGAATGGGTTTAGGAATTGGAATCGTAAAAATCCACACGGTACCCAACCCTACCTACGAGTAGTAGCTGCGTCGCGAAACACATAAAATGCAGTACAGAAAAGTAGTTAACAAAGATGCCATCACATTTCGGAAAAAAAAACTTGGAACTTGTGGAATATTCCTTTTTTTTTTTTTTAAATGTTTAGATGAATTGATTGTCCCAGACTGATCATCACCCCCTCCCTTAATGGTTTCAGTTTGGGGCATTCATCTCTAATGGGACATTTAGGCTTTTAGCACGACCTGCAACAACAGCAGTCAGAACCAATCCAACCTCTAAATCAACACCAACGCAACTAACACCGTTCTCTCTGACTTCTTCTTCTTCTTCTCTCGACAGTGTTGCCGGCGGTTACCTGTACGTGACCATCATCAACAACATCTCGGTTAGCTTGTCTCTGTATGCCCTCTTCCTCTTCTACTTCTCCACCAGGGAGCTGCTCAGCCCTTACAGCCCCATGCTCAAGTTCCTCATGGTCAAGTCCATCATCTTCCTGTCCTTCTGGCAGGGTACGCCACGACGCACAGCATGCTTTTTATTCCCATACTGTATGTACGTGAGGATAGTTTGATCTTCATTATGTACCATCTTATCATTTGGGGTCAGGCGTGTTGCTGGCCATCCTGGAGAAGTGCGGGGCCATCCCCGAGATTGACTCCGTGGAGGTGTCTGTCGGCGAGGGGACGGTCGCCGCCGGTTACCAGAACTTCATCATTTGCATCGAGATGTTTTTCGCGGCGCTGGCTCTGCGCCACGCTTTCACGTACAGAGTCTACATGGACAAGAGTCTCGACTCCCAAGGTGAGAGAAGAAAGGCCACTTAACTGCACGATTTCTAACACTGCACGTCTTACAAAAGGAAGGATCTAAAATATTCTAAAACGGCATTTTGTCTCCATTTCTTTCTATCTGTTGCATGTTTTCTCCCTCATCCCCCCTTCTTTCAACCAAAATTGTTCCCCCTTTTTATTTATATTTTTTTTATTTTCCATTGTTTTTCAACTTTTTAACTTTTTTTTTTTTTACACTCTTCTGCCCATCACTCGTGTTTTTGTTTGGGCCGGTTTCTACACCTCCTTCTTTATTTGTCTCTTTTCTTCTCTGCTGTGCCATAAAGGATCTGTTCCTACATATGGAGAGTTTGGTAGGTTAACCACTGATGCTGTTTACTCCACAGTCCCCTAGTCACGCCCTTCTCCCATGTATTCAATCACTTTCTGTTGTTCTATTTTTATCCAAGGATTCGAATGTAATTTAACCCTTGTGTTTTCTTCTGGTCGACCATGCACTTGTTGTCTTTCTGGGTCAAAATTAACACTTTAAAAAAAAAAAAAAAAAAAACATATTTTTGACACATTTTCTGACGTTTTTGTCACTTTTTCCAATGTTTTTGCCACGTTTTCGATGCTATTTTTCACTAATACCAACTTATTACCAATAGTTTTACACGTATTTTTGGAATTCATGGTCAATAAATCTCATTCATAGGAGATTATACATCATTTACTACTAATATTAGAGGAACGTATGTTGATGGAGAATCACAGACGTGTGCATCTCAAAGTTTAAAAAATTGAATACCCACAATTCAATGACAGTAGTAATCGAGTACTTGCAATTGTACTTCATTTTTTTGAGTAATTTGGATAAAAAGAAACCCATATTTCTGATATACAAGTTTTGAGAACGGGTCAAATTTGACCCAAGGAACAACATGAGGGTTGATCGTTCCCATCCTCTTTAACTTTCCTTTATTTTAATTTTTTTTACCTGTCTCCATCACTGTGAAATGAACCATTTTCCCTTTTTATTCCCTCTCTCTAAATCACATCCACTGTCCCTTCACAATCCCCCCCCCCCATTTCTCCTCCACCCATTCCTTCCTTTTGTCTCGCTGTTTAACACCCCTCTAAATCACCTGTTCTTCTCGTCGTCTCTGTTTTTCGTCCTTTTCATTTCCGCTCCCGCCCTTCTCTCCTTCCACTAAATCACTTCTCTTCTCCCTCTGCTCTGACTCTATTCTCTCTTCTTCTCCCCTCTCCATTTGATTTGCCACATCGCTGCCTAAATCACCATAAACCCACCCTCCCATAATGTTTTCCCTCCTTTTTCTCTTTTTTTTTTTTTTTTTCTCTTTCACTCCTGTCCTTCCTTTCCTTTTCCCTCCCTTAAATCACTCCTGGGCCTGTCTACACCCTTTACGTCCTCTCCCCCTTTCCTCTTCCTTTTAAACCCCATATACTCTCTTCCACCTCTTCTCTTAACCTCTAACTCTTCGGTCTGGTCCCCCCCCTGCAGGCCGCTGTGCCCCTATGAAGAGTATCTCCAGCAGCCTGAAGGAGACGATGAACCCGGGAGACATGGTCCAGGACGCCATCCACAACTTCTCCCCGGCCTATCAGCAGTACACCCAGCAGTCCACGCTGGAGCAGGGGGTGCCGCAGCCCGTCTCCCGCACGCACAGCGCCGTCAGCGGCCGCGGCGACACGGAGAAGACCCTCCTGCTGAGCTCCGACGACGAATTCTAGAGCAAAAAAAAAAAACAAGACTGTTTTAATGGCGGAAGGTACTTTATCCTCCTGTGTAGCCAGCCCTCTTCAGTGTGTGAATGGTTAGAGAGATGTGTATTTCAGTGTTCCTGTTACGCAAGGATCTTCCTGCATTACCTTTTCTGCACCCACGTTTCCCAGAGCGTCTTATTTAGCGGGAACACTTTAAGCTGATTTGGTTATAAACCCTTCTCAAGAAAATGAAAAGGCTTGTGTTAAGTTTTCAGGAAAGTTTGTGAGTCACACTCTTACATACTGAATCACACTCGACGTTTCCTGGCTTGCCGATAAGCTTAATTTCACATTTCAGCTCAGTCATGTGGCAATGCAATCATCCTAATGGATGTTCTATTTTTTTTGTCCTGGGCCTGGATTGGTTTTGCATTTTGAAGGCCCTGTTGTTTTTTTAGATAGTCATTGTGTTCATCAAGCCATGCAAATCCTTTTGTGAACTTAGAACAAATATTTAGATACAAATTTGCAACAATTGGACAAATTAGTTGGTCTGCAAATACATTCATGTGCTTCAAACAGAAGCTGTTTTCAGAAGAAAGCCGCCATAAAAATGTTTTACGAAGTCATAAACTGAACATAGATGAAATTGTAAGTGAGCTGGGGAGACCCTGGTGTATTGTGGGATTTAAGGGACACCCTTCACTGCAGTGTGGGGATGGATTTAAAGGGAAACTAAGTGGGGGGGAAAACACGAGTTAATGTCAGTTGTATGGATCAGGAGAGCAGATTATAGATTATACAGTACAGCTGCTCCAGGAGGAGACGAGCAGCAGCATCAGAGCCGGTCAGGATTACGCCGGGGTTACCGGGCCGCTATTTGAGTGGCCCGGATTAGAGTTTGTGCCGGTTCACTCAGGGAGTAGACCTCTGCAGGACACAATGTAGGTTAACTGGGTTGAGGGAAAAACAAGGGAGGAATATAGGTCAGTTAGAGGAGCTTCATTGAATGAATGAAAGCTTTCCTTTGATAATACACATTGAAAAAAACCCAGAAAGGCTCCATACATACGTCATTGTTTCAGTCATTTCATTTTAAGTAGTGCATTTTGAAATCTCCACCCATTTCACAACCTTAAGTTCCGGATTGGCTCCAGATTCTTGAGAGAGACTAAAATCCATCCAAAGCAGGTGTGTTTCTGCACTGGCCCCTGGCACACCCACTGTAGTCACTGCTTCGTCAGCCAATCAGGTTTCAGTATTGTGCGTTGTTTTGCTTGTAAGGCTCTAAGTCATAAGCTTAGCTTCAGTTTTTTGCACATTTTACAGTTCTTACCCTGAGCTCGTTGAAAGCTTAAAAAAAAAAAAAAAAAAAAACCTGAATATTGGCACAATAATATGGGGAAATATATTACATGTACCACATTTTTATTTTACGCATTTACAGTCAATATTCTCTCAGTTCAAAATAACATGTAATGTGTAAACTTGTTACATTTCTTCCACTTGGCTGCTCTTCTGTTGTTCCAGGCAGTCTTTTTTGCTAACTTCACCGCAGGCAGCGCTGGTTATTTGTTTTACACATAATTGAAGTTCTTGAGTCGTGAATGAGTCATGGCGAGTCTGCCGACGTGTTTACTGCGAGTACTGCCACCGCTCTGCTGTAGCTCCGTGTGAACACCAGGGGGCCGCGTGGAGACCACATGGACACATTCCCACTCTTATCAACAGGCAGACAGGCACTTATCACACACTTTAAGCTTGGTGCACATGTAACTGCTTTGTCTGAGCACTTTCCTTTTTGTCTTTCAACACGCCCCGGCCTCAGACAGTGGTCATGGGTCTTTCTTTTATTTCTGCTTCTGCCTGACATAATATTGGTTTTAAATAGGACAGAAGCCATGTCTGTACACAGGAGCAGTGTCCTATTTTTAGACTTTGTGTTGTCTGGGTAATTGGGTTGCTGCATTTTGACATGGATACAAAGTGGATTCTTTTTAACATAACTGAGCTTCATCCCTCTACAAATTCCACTGTATTTCTTTTATAAAAGCACTGGTCAGTTGATTGTGTTGCAATTACGGTACACTACAGTTTCTTATCTATATAAATGCATTTTAACGCTGAACCATTGAATGACAGTGCCGATATTTTTGGGTTAAAGACAATTTATTTATTTTGTGAGTTGGTTGGTGTGCTTCTTTGGACATTTTCATGCTACAAATTGAAAAACAAGTCTTGTCAGGGTGGAAATGAACCGATGCAAGTTTTGTTTTTTTAAATTGAATTACAGCTCCTAAATTTGAAAGCAAAGTTGACTGTATATCCATTGTACTGCACTTTGAATGCCATTATTCACTTTCGAGCTTCTTCCTCTTTCTCTACGTCTTCATTATCTGGTGACGTGTGAGATGTGCTGATGTATCTAGCTGAGGAAATGCTGCAGATGTAAATACAGCTTACAGTGCTGTCTACAGGAGGAGGAGTGATGTATGTGGGAATAGTCATATGTTGTAAAAATGGAGCGCAGGAGAAAAGACCTACTTTTGTATTTTTACTTAACTGTCTTTTTTTTTTTTATTTCACATGACTGTTTTTGGTTTCTAGTTGTTTGTATATGATAAAGCTGCTCATGATGCTATTATTTCATGTCAAATGGAGAAATATCTGCAGATATATTAAAAGATATTTAGTCTATAACAACTTTTGTACGTACGTTTCACCAAAACAAGTTCTTTCCTGAGGCTACTTAGCAGCGGCTCCGCGTGGAGCTTAGTGCCGCCCAAGACGATTGTGATTGGTTTAAAGAAATGCCAATAAACCAGAGCACGTTTTTCTCCCATCCCAGAATGCTGTGTGGACTAACCAGACCCTGTTTAGTTGTTCATTATCAAAATCTGTGTTGCCCGTTCACAAACTTGTCCTTTTTCATGAATATTTACCACCACCATCAATAACAAGTATTCCTTTTGGCTCGAAGTTTTACATTTGCATTCGCATGAACTGGGGTAGACGCTCCATATTCATGCGCCATCTTGAAATACGTTAGCCGGTAAGGGACATACAGGACATACTGCTCCACCTTACGCGTTTTTCGCTGTCACATGATAAACTCACAGGTGCTGCTAATGCTGCTAATGGGTATCGTAGCTTCCCGGCTGCGGCAAGTTTGAAGAAGGAAACATGGAGGACCACACGTATTCAAAATCCAAATTTCAGGAACAGGAGTCTTCTTCTTCGCCCAGAAAAAAGAAAAAAGGATGTTGAAAAGAGCAAGAGACCGGCTTTTTGAAGCGTGAAGGCTACCGTAGCTGTAATACGTACTTTGAACTGTGTGGCGCGAGAGAGTTGATTGCGATATATGATCTCAACGCTAGATGGGAGAAATTCCCACACATTGGACCTTTAATGTATCTTCAGGTGTCTTTGCAGTACTGTAACCCTTTTTTGTTAGTGAATTCCATCTTACGGGTGCTAAGTGTATCAATTTAAACTCAAAATGTTTATATTTAAACAGGATAATTGACCTCTGTGTACTTCAGTGGTATTAAAGGGGAACTACGCCAATTTTCAAAATTCATACACGTTATTCCTATGGTCTAAGACTGTCCACAAATATCAGTCAACATATACAACTCTTTCCCAAATCCCAGAACTAGCGTGCTAAAACTCAAATTTGTGATGTCAAGTATAAAGTGTGGAACTGCGTAATGTCACGTCACGTTCCAGTCTGTTCGTTGATTGGCCGCCTGGCTGGGGATGGGTGTGTGGCCTACTTGCGCCGCCAGGCTGAGACGTGTCTGTGGAGCAGACAGAGGGAGGAGCAGAGGAGGCTGCCCTAACAAGTTGTGTTATTATGTCATCGTCTCTAAATGTTTACCAAATGAAATGTCAAGCCTGTGGCGACGCCGTTGGATGCCACACCGACCGACGAAGGAAGAGGAGCGGGCTAGCCGACGGCGAAGCCGAGGAACACCAGGTAGGCCTCAAACCCTTACCTTCCAGTCCGGGCGGTTAAGCAGATAGCTCCTAGCATCATATGTACTAGCAAAACCTAAAAGTAAAATTTTAGAAAAACTAACATTTAAAAAAAGACATGATGTTCATAAAAGTCGGTTCACAGGTTCTTAGTGAGCTAATTGTTATATGCTAAAGTAGGCCAAAGTTCAGCCATAGCTACATTGTTAGCTACTAGCAAAAAGTCAGGCACTGCTAGGCACTGTTAGGTGAGGACACTAGTGGTGTGTCTCAGCATAGAGATCTAGCGGTAGGGGATTTAAACACAACATAAACGTGAACCACTGTCTTACATGAATATTTTTGAACGTTAAAAAACATTAAGTAAAAAAAAATCAAAAAAAGATATTTCCTTTTTGAAAATCGATACAGTATTGCAAAATAAAATATCGCGATACTCACATTTTTTTTCTTACACCCCTAATAAAATACCCAAATTCAATTAAGTAGTCAACTGATCATATATTTTACTTGTGAAGAGCGTTGTATGGAACCATCCACATTATTTGTTTTGACAGAAAGCCAAATTTCAGATATAGAAACTTTTTGAAAATGGGTCAAATTTGACCTGAAGACAACAGGAGGGTTAATCATGTATCCAGCCAATTTTAATAGCTCACGTTACTGTACTGTGTAAACTGTTACCTTCATGCTCCACCACAATAAGTTGCATTTGAATGTTGCAGAACCACTTTCGCTGTGTCTGTAGTTTATCGACATTCCACTTCCGGGATTGCTCCGGTGCCGCAGGAAATGCTTGTATTTTCGCCTATTTCCGTTTCCTTCCACTTTTTTTTTGTTGGAATTTTAGGAGGACTCTGGTTAACTGCTCCTCAGATCTCTGCAGGGTAAATCCAGACGGCGAGCTAGACCATCTGTCCAATCTGAGTTTGAGTTGCCGCCCATGACGATTGTGATTGGTTTAAAGAAATGCCAATGAACCAGAGAACGTTTTTTTTCCTTTCTCCCATCCCATAATGCTGTGTGGAGTAGACAGACCCTCCGCTCTGCAGCGTGTGGATGGTCTGGCAAAGTGAGACTACTGCGTCGGAAACTAAGCGCTGCCCAAGATGACTGCGATTGGTTTAAAGAAATGCAAACGACCCAGAGTGGTTTTTTTTTGTTTTTCTCCTATCCCAGAATGTGTGTGGTTTAGCCAGAGCTTACTCCACAGCGCTGTGAAGTTAGGTCTGGCGATGCGAGACTATGGGTACATTTTCTGTTTCAGAACTGAGAACATTACAGTAGAATTAAGCTCATTTGGGTATAAAAAAAAAAAAAAAAAAACATTCTGTTGGTCCACATAATCAGTCTCCTGTTAACTGTCTACTTGATGACATCACACGGTTGAGACTTCTCTGGTTTCTGGATCTGACAGAGAGTAGCTCATATTCACATTTATTTAACTTTCCTCGGCCAAATAACATATTGGAATTCTAAATTTAGGTGGCGTTCCCCTTCAAACCTAAACCATTAAATACACCATTTCCCCATAACCAACGGTCTAAAATAATCGGACTCTTTTCACCATCTGCCACTGTGAAAAAGTTTAAACTGTAGGAACAGAGCTTTATTTTGTGCTAGAAGGCCATCAACCCATGACAGATTTAATGTAACAAAATGTTGCATCGGGTATGTCATCCCTGTGCTGTACAATGTAAAAAAAAAAAAAAAAAAAATTTAAACAGCCGAGTAAACAATATCAGTGTGCTGAGTCAGCATTATTTTGCATTGTACTGCACGTAAATATGTACAGAATGCATGCAAGGTGAATCTGACCGTGACTTATTGATCGATTTGGTCACAGAATGAAGAGGAAAAATTGCTTCTCAGGTTAAAAAAAAAAAAAAAAAAACATGTAAACACGTATAGTCTCACTACATATCATCTTTGGTCAAAAACTTTTAGTTTTTACTTTAACCTCGAGTTTATCTTCTGATCCGGAGAGAGAAACTTGCGCAACACAGCCTAGATCCACTTCCTTTCCGTACCACGTGTGTGTGCATCTACTGTTCCGATCCAGCCCACAACCACACCATTTTATGTACAATATGTACAACATTTATTATAATTAATATATAAAATAGACAATGTACTTAAATTTTCACAATAGAAAAAATACAAGTAATAAATACAAAAAACATTTTTTTGTTTTGCAAGTCTTACAAAACATCCAGCACGGTTTTGACAGATGTGAGACGTTAAAATATTGAGAATAAATGCTTTTGCCACACTGATTCATTCATATAATAGCTAAATATATGCCTCATATCTTAAGGAGTTATTTGCCAACACAGTCTAATGTGTTTACAATGCCTGCTTATAAATGATATGCTAGCACTATTCAGCGGCCTAGACTCCACTGAAACCCAGGCCTGTTTGAGCACACCTCGGCTGAACCAGCGATGGAGGTTTTCACGTGAGTAACGCCCCACCTCTTTCCACCTTCTTTCCCAGCCCGCCTTGCCTACTTTCTTTCTCCATCATTCGACAACTCCTCAGCCTTCTTGTCTCCTCCTCATCTCAATCTTTCTTCCCACATTTTTCCTTTAACATCCTGTGGACCTGCCCCACCCAGCCAGTACAGAAGTGACCTTAAATTTTTCACACAAAACGACATACAAATCATCATAGAAAAATAATATCCCTCCAAGAATCCACTATGACAAGCCAGTACAAACATGGCAAAAAAAAAAAAAACACACACAACAAAAAAAAAAAAAAATCATCATACAGCAATATGGCCATTGGCTTTGAGCATATTTCTACATAGCTAATAATAATAATTAACATTTTGTAAAGTAATCATCGTTGCCACACAACACAATAATTAGACGTGAGAATATCCCCGGACTAGTCTTAAGTACTTCTGAAAAACACACAGTACATCACAGCACTCGTTAGCTTGTCTTTTCATAACAACTACCTTTAAATACAAATAAAATATAGAATATATCTCTGATAAATGTCACTCAACATCTCGTCTCTCAACGGCACGTACAAACAGTACAAATAAGAACACAAAACGGGAATGTATGCAGAGGATTTGCGTCGACTTCAGCGTGATTCCTACCAGATGCGACTCCGCTTTTACACGTTTGTAGCAAAATGACCAACGTTTGTTGTTGGCAGTCTAGCAGATATGAAGAAAAAAAAAAAAAGAAAAAAAAGGAAGCCACAGCAGACTGTAGCAAAGTTACTGCACAGTAGGGATTGTAAAATGAGCCATGCTGGATCATAGCTCAGCAAATAGCAGAATCCAGAGACACTCTAAAGAAAAATGTGCGGTCGTGAACAGACAACAACGAGCGATTACGGTCCGTTTCCACCCCTTCCCCCTCTTAGTTTTGCATTCTTCTAACTCCGACATACACTGAAGGCACTGCATTATTGTGAGAAATGTGTACACAAGCAGTACAAAACTACTTTCCCCGTCACGTGGAGGGGTAGAACAGGTGGGAAGTAGTGGCAGGTGAATCCCAAAATTAAGAAATGTCACAGAACAGCTTGAAGGAATTCATGATTCACAAATGCAGCATTTCTCAACCTTTTTCTGGACTTTTTCTGGACTGTGTGGCCACGTTTGCTCCCAAAATCCTCATGACTCAAGCACGTCTTCTCCCATGACCCCGCCTGCATATCAAGTGACACCAAGGTTGAGAAACTCTGCATTAATGACTAACTAAAAGTGAATGAATCATACTTTGGGACACTTCCTTGCACAGTAGCAGAGACACGTGGGCCCCGGGCTGGTTGTGAGAGCCAGCCAGTAACTTCAGACTACAAGCTGTACAAGGAAAGCAACCGTTGCAGAGCGTCCGCTCTGCCCTTGCACGTTGCTGTTGGTCAGGTGCCATGACCTGAAGCGGCGAGAAGCCCCCCCCCCCCCCAGGGACCATGCGGTAGCACGATCAGAGAGCACCAGCGTCAGAGCTGGACTTGTTGAGCCGAGAACATGTACAGTAACTCCGGTTGGGTTGGTCTGGCTTTAGTCAGAGTCCAGTTAGTCAAAGTCTACCCACCCCCCCCCCCCGCCCCCCGTGTGGACTGGGGACTGAGTGCGAGGGTTTTTGTGCGCGCGTGTGTGATGACTGCGAGTGAATCGGTGCTGAATGCCTCGTTCACACTAAACCTGCTGTGTCTATACGCTTTAAAAAAGGTACATTTCAGTCAACTAAGCTGCAGTGTCAGTGTCATAGAACGGCATTAAGTGGCGGACACCTCCACCGGTCCTAGACTCTTTTGCAACGGTTCCTGGCCCTTGCTTTGGAAAATTAGTCAACACTGTCACACAGGAATGAATGGCTCCTGCGTAAATAATCCTACGGAATTTCAAAACGAGGCGTGACGCAGGGCTTAGTATTTTCCTACTAAAATCGTCTTCTGTTCTCCGGCATGTGTGTGTATCTATATATATATATATATATATATATATATATATATATATATATGCCTGCAGGTGTATGCGTGTGATTTTGCATTGCATGTTGTGCGTCCCTGTCCACCCCCCCCCCCCCCCAGTCAAGCAGCTCCTTCTAGGACGGCTCCTGGTCCCTCTGTGGCTGAGGCTGTGGTGGACTCTTGACGATGGTGATGACCGAGGCGGTGTTGCGACGCGGGGCCGTGGCGAGCAGGTTGCCTCCTCCGGCCTCCAGGCCCCTGGCGAACCTCTGGAGCGCCGCCAGGCGCGCGCCGAGCCCCTCCAGCTCTTTCCTCATGCCGGCGTTCTCAGCCCCGAGCCTCTCCACCTCCCTCTGGAGCTCCGTTTTCTGCTGCTCCAGGGCTTCGCGCTGCGACACTCGCTTGACTCGGCAGCTGGCGGCGTAGCCCCGGTTCTTCAAGGTGCGGCGGCGCTGCTTCAGCTTCTGGATCTCGTCGCGGGACATGCCGCGCAGGTGGAGGTTCAACTCTCGCACTGTGAGAGACATGAGCTCGCTGTCCGACAGGACGGGCACATTTTCGCCACATTCCTGCTTTACCTGAAGGGGAAGGAAGAGAGGAGGAAATAGGAAGGGAGGGAGCATGTAGAAGGAAGAGAAGGGGGGGGAGAAACACAACAAATGAGATTGAAAAATGACTGATAAGGAAGAGAGTTAAACTTATTTTCCACAATGACTCATTCTTCTCGAGAGACTAACACGGAGTTTTCTGTCAGGCAGTGTGTTACCTTCAGGGCTTTGCTGCTTCTTTCTGATGACATGATCCGACTGTCTTCGGTTGTTTCCCCCCAAGCACCAGTCAACACAGATACAGACAATCTGCAAACACAGAAAGGGGACACAAGAAAAGGTATGTTATCACATGTGACTGGCCTGACATTTTACCATCCGCTCACAAGACAGCCAGTCATGCGCGATAAAGAGAGAAAAAAAAAAGGAGAACCCACAGATCTTTTATGCTTCTCCGAAACGCGCTCTCTCATTACAAACTCTGTGGTTTGATATAAAAAAAAGGAAGAGGTTTTGACAGCGACAGGCCCTTCCCCGTTTAGCTGAAATAGTCAGGAGGAAGTTATCATGCGTCTAACCTTTGGTTGCTCAAAGCAGGTGTCCTAACCAATTCCCTCAACACTTCCTCTCGTCTACTACACAACACCAACGGCTCAAAACTTTCACGGTGATAAAAGGACATGCAACTATTGTATTGTGGGATCTCTTTCTTACCGTTTCAAGTAACATGAAAAGGACTAGAAACTACATCAATAACCTCTACTTACACAGAAAACAGTTGAAACTGTTTTTATATAATGTTTGCATTTAAACCTAAAATGAAAACATATTAAAATTAAATTAGCCCATATCAAATATATGAGAATCATGGCCCGGGTTGGTTCAGTGGGTAGAGCAGGCGCACATATACTGAGGTTTATGCCTCGACGCAGAGGTCCAGGGTTCGAATCCGACCTGTGACAATGTCCTGCATGTCTTCCCTCTCTCTCTCTCTCACCTAGCTGTCCTGTCAAATTAACGGCGGAAAAGCCCAAAAAATAATCTATATTTTATCCTTTCATAACTGGGGGTCGTAAATTCAGCCTATCCCATTCGAAAGCAAGCAGAAAAGCACCTTGCTTTAACTTGATTACAGAATGATTACACCGAGTGGGTTAAACTATAATATTAATACAATTCAAAGATTCACAACAACAGATTTCCCCAAAGGTTTTGTCACAAACTGCTGTTAAAACTAGCATGATTGTTGGCGGGAAAGAGACAAAAAAAAGATCCCTCATTTTGGCAAGTGACATAGAAAACCCTGCAGATTTTTAACAGCTCAGGCAGGTTACATTCAGAAACCCATATCTCACTCAAAACAGCATGGATGGTTTTTTTTCCCCCAAGTTTGTATGCGTGTGGAAGCACCAGAGACACAAAGTAACACCCCAAATCCCAGAAAAGGCTAAGTTTTTTTCACAATATGGGCACTTTAAAAAAAAAAAAATATATATATATATATATATATATGAGAATGAAATGCCAGAACTAGGTCAGCTTTCATTTACATTTTAACCGCTGCTTCCAGGAACAACCTGTAATAACAGCAGGAAGAGAGTTTGTTTGAGTCTGTTTGCCTTAACACTACTGTATTTGGAAATTTTCTCCCATTCTTCTTGCTGAACGGTTCTCACAGACTGCATGGGGACTTTCTACACTCCTCTTAAGGTCAACTCACAAACGTTGATGTGTGGGATTAAAGTCCAACATCTACACTGGGCCAACTTGAACTACTTTTCCCCCTTAGTCACTTCTTGGTTAATTTGGCGGTGTGCTTCAGATCACTGTAATGTTGATTAAAAAAAATGACTCTGCACTTTAACTTGAGGCTGTTTTTAGCCACATCACTTTCGCCTCCATCCTGACCAGAGCTCACAGGAGAGAAACAATGGTATGCTGATGAGAAGCTACGCCTGTTACAGCAAATCTTTTGACATTAACATATAATTGAGACCCACAAGTTCTATGTTGACATCATCAAACCACAGGCGGTTTTCCCCCACATACTGTAGAAAGTGAGAGTGTGAACTTTCATTTTTACTGCAACATTGGATGTTCTTTTTTAGAGTAAGTGGGCTTCCATTTGGGCTCTTTGCAGCCCAGAAATGGTACAAAACACGAAAGAAATGTTAACAAGCATGGTTGCATGATAGTGCGTGTGCATAGAGTGACAAAATACAGTCAAATAGTTGCTTTGAGGTTGCTGAAGACCTTTTGACAGTGTGTGTGTTGAGCTCTCTGTTTTAGCTACAGAGTGAGACATCTCACTTCTGTTCCATCTTTGTTGGGAGTCACACATGTGCAGTAGCTAGGTAAGGACTACTAGTCATTAAGAAGCAGAGTATGAGGGCGTGCCACGCTAGCAGCTAGGCGAGCATTATAACGTGTGTTACAAAGTGACGCACCTTTGTCTCTGAAGTAAAAGCTGGACTACAACAGAGCTGTTTGGAGCAGTTTGTGAACAGTGTTTTCTGTTGGAGATGGTAAGTCCCTTTGGGGTGGACTTTGGGCTTTTTCACTTTGTAAACCTATAATATGCACAAAAAGATATATATAACACAATAAAGGAAAGGGGGAAAGCCAAAAAGCATAATATGAGCACTTTAAATAGTGTCTTTGCTGGGTACCAGGGTGTATTTATGATCTTTTCTTGTCTCTTTCCTCTTGTAAATCTATCAATAACAAAACCTTGAAGATACGCCAACAATCATGCTAGTTTTAACAGCAGTTTGTGACAAAACCTTTGGGGAAATCTGTTGTTGTGAATCTTTGAATTGTATTAATATTATAGTTTAACCCACTCGGTGTAATCATTCTGTAATCAAGTTAAAGCAAGGTGCTTTTCTGCTTGCTTTCGAATGGGATAGGCTGAATTTACGACCCCCAGTTATGAAAGGATAAAATATAGATTATTTTTTGGGCTTTTCCGCCGTTAATTTGACAGGACAGCTGGGTGAGAGAGAGAGAGAGAGAGAGAGAGAGAGAGGGGGAAGACATGCAGGACATTGTCACAGGTCGGATTTGAACCCTGGATTGATTCTCATATATTTGATATGGGCTAATTTAATTTTAATATGTTTTCATTTTAGGTTTAAATGCAAACATTATATAAAAACAGTTTAAACTGTTTTCTGTGTAAGTAGAGGTTATTGATGTAGTTTCTAGTCCTTTTCATGTCATTTAAATGTTCTATTTGAAAAGTAAAAGTTTTCTTGGCCTTTTTTTTCTCTCCGGGAATAATAACTGTCAAATTTAGTGTTAACAGAGAAGACTATTTGTGCCACTCTCCAGCACCATGTCAGGAAACAAACATGCTGTCAGACAGGAGGGAGAACCATACAAGGAAAAGTCACAATTCAGTTTCATTTTGAGTAGTTACAAAACAAAAACATTTTTTTCTCGTCCTTATTTCTAATAGTAAAATTGGAATTAACTGTACATGCAGGCCGCCTACAACTCATGTACATCATGTGTTGATGTTGATCTACATGAGCTAAAAACTATACACTGCATTTCCCGACATGCGTGGGAAGTGGAGGTTGCAGCAATAGTGGTCGTCCAACCAGCCGGCTGTGTAAACCGAGGAGACCGCCGTTTCGTAAAGTCAGGGTGATTCAGCAATAAACAGTTTGCTCAGCTCCGCCAAGCCTGCCAGTCAGTCCAAACCCAAGAAAACCAGCTGTGACCACGTCTTTCTGTGTTTGTCCAAACAGTACAGGATATCCACGTTTGTATTTCACTATAAATATCACTTTAGAGGACGTAGTACTTTTTTCAGTAACGCAACCTAAGTGAAACGCAACAAGTGAACGCAGCACTGCCAAACGCAAGCTACAACTAACGCTAGTTAGCGAGTTTTATACAGTTAAAACACCCTAATATCTATTCCGTTTTAATATTGACTGACTACATAACAAATAGCGAACACAGACAACCCTTTGCAAACTGTATTCATGAATCTAGCTAACGTTACATCCAGAATCCACCCTTATCCTTATAGGGAGAGGAGCTGGCCAGCTTGGGGTAAAGCTTGCTTGCTATAGTAAACAGCCATCACGAGTGCCCTCGACATCCATTTTAGTATGACTTTAAATAATCCATTTAAATGTGTTTCAAGACATACAGTTAAAAGGGGGAAGTGAGAATCTCATATGGCTGTCAAATGTTACGACAGGCGTAAATATTAAGAGCGGGGCCAAATTATGCGCATCATCTTAAACATGCTAGCTAGTAACGTTAGCACTTAGCATCAACGGTTTCTGACGAGCTAACCTAAAGGAGATTAAAGCAAACAGCTGCCTGCTCACTTGTCCTTGGTTGGTTGGCAATCCCCCGGCGGATACAAGTCCTTTGCTGTGTTCGGCTTTAACTAAAGAATTCGAGCTAAATATTTGAACGTTTAATATTTAGTAAAAAACTGAATTTACCTGCTGGATCGAAGCGACTCTAGCGACAAAATGTCAGTCCGCCTTTTCCCGGAATTACTCCGCTGCTCTCTGAGGTTGGATTCTTTCATTCACAAAAAAACACAAGCGACAATGACGTCAGGTCTAAAGAATGAGGGCGGAGCCAACCCCGCCCCCGCGTCGTACTCCGGGAGGATGTAAACAAGAAATCCCTGCGTCCCAAAACTTTTCCATGACCAGCCCACTTTCGCCATTCCCAGCAACAACAACTTCTCTGGAAAAAGATTAAAACATTGAGAGAGGCTTTAGAGTCACCCTTTATTGGAACTATTTAGCATTAGAAGCCAAATGATGGTGAAGTTTCAAATCAAGCAGAATCCAACAGTAAAAACAAGTAGCCTACTAAAGCTAAAAGCCACACACCCCACACAAATACTCATAGTTTACAGTATAAATGCCGTAGCCTATATGCTAAAACGTAGCCTACATTGATGGCAGAATCGTTTTCACTGCTGCAACACAGACAACCATGTAGAGTTCGTCCATTATGTGTCTGTTTTTCTAATTCACATGGAATTATTATAAGGGATGGGACTATTTTATTTAGTGACAAGTTCTATACAGCAGGGTATTTATGTAGCTGCCAATCAAAATAATGAATGACAAAAAATTTATAAATGGCCAACATGTATTTTCAATGTACATGCTGTTGCAATAGTAGGCTATGTAAAAAAAAAAATTGGGGTTAGGAGCAAAGGTTCCACTTTGAACTATACTGTACATATTTTGAGTGAATGCCATTCATTATTTTGTTCTACTGGTAGGCTGCATTTAAGCTGAGTTAGTCTCGCATTGCCAGACCTCCTGGCTAGTCCACACAACATTCCCGGGATAGGAGAAAAACGTGCTCTGGTTTATTGGCATTTCTTTAAACCAATCACAATCATCTTGGGCAGAGCAACGGTGCCTCTGCAAAATAGCCTCAGGAAGGAACTTGTTTGGATTGGACAGATAGTCTAGCTAGCTGTCTGGATTTACCCTGCAGAGATCTGAGGAGCAGTTAACCATAGTCTTCATAAATTGACCAGAGTTTAGAACGCCAACACAAAGAAAGCGGAAGGTGATGGACATCCGGCCAAAAATGGACATGGGACGGAAACTCTGGCGGCACCTGAACAATCCCGTAAATGAAATGTCGTCTTTATGGACTAGAGCTGAGTTGACCCATAAGGGAAAATGTGAATATTTTTGTAGTGTTATATTTTCCGACTGTTACCCAGCTCTGCTGACTGGCAAAGCAGTGGCAGATGTTGCCATGTCAAGCATAAAAATGCCTTTTAACAATATAGCCAAAAGGTGATACCCCCTTTCGCTATGTTGTTGTGTTTTATTATTGTTTTAAAGAATGTACTTGTTTTCCAACGCTTTATCAATGTTCTGACAATTTTTGGGTGTTCTACCAATCCTTAATAAATATGCACTATGTAATAGTTCCCTAACAATGCTAATTTAGTGGTCTAACATTATATGGGGGAGGTTTACCAATGCTTAATGAGTGATATACCGATGAATATCAAAACACAGTTTTGAAAGAATGCAGTTGTATAATTTAAACAAGCTAAATCTAAGGTCGGGTAAATTGGACTCAATACTAGGCAAAACGAACATACATTACATGAATATTTTTATGTAATGTACATAATGTTATTAATAACATTTGTTGAGACCAATGGCTGCTATTAGACAGCCTCTACGGCAGGGGGCGCAGTTTACTTTAGGGTGAAGTACAAACTGACCCCTGCCCTGGTCTCGTCATCCGTCCCTGACAAGCCTCACGTTTCCCCACTGTGACCTCAGACTGTCGTTGGACAGATGCACGCCTCTTAGCATTAGCTTTAATGAAAGCCGGTGGGAAATCATCAGAAATACACTAAACTGTCGGCTTTACCGTGTTTTCTAGCGACTTGTTCGCCTAGCACACAGCTTATCCAACCCGACAGAGAGGAGCGGGCTAGCAGGAGACAACATGGCTGCAATCGAGGAGCTTTCCCCCGCTGCGGGCCCGGTGTCTACCCGGCCCCCCGAGGACGAGATTGACGACGATGAAGATGAAGATGTAAGTGGCTGGTCATTCTGCTGTACTTCGGGAATGTGGATGAAGACAAAAATTGAACATAGAGTCGCACTATCTTGTTTTCAGCTCGTCCTTTTCTCGGCTAAAAATGGCTAGCGAACATTGAAACGTTACCAATGCTAACTAGCTAACCACCTGAGGTGTCTGTTCTGGCTCTGACAAACCTGTTTTTGAGTCTGCTGAAAGCATACACAATTGTTAGTTAAAAGTATTGTTTCGTCAAACTAGCTAGCTGTTCATTTCACTATCATGTTATTATTTTGAAAGTTATGACAGTGGCAAAATACTTCAGCACTGTGTTAACACTAGCTAAACCAACCTGTAGCAAACTTCAGGATGGACAAACTGCATTTCCAAAGTTTATAAAGGAGCGTGGATTTATTTCTTATGCATGCTTTTATTCAGATGAGATGCTATTTGATAGCGTACTCAGTCTTTTCGTGTCTGATGTTTGCATTTGTCTTCTACAGCTGGATGAGACTCTGATGGAGAGGTTGTGGGGCCTGACAGAGATGTTCCCTGACAAAGTTCGCACTGCTGCTGAAGTGTCTGCACAATGCTCTGTCTCATTGGCCAAGAAGTTTTACAGGTATGGAGGAATGTATGCAGTGTGGCATGGTAGCCCAGTGGATCAAGAGATTAACTGCTAATTCGTAGGTCTGATCCCAGCAGCAGCATATTGATCCAGTCTTTGTTTTCTTGAGCTAGACTCACATCTTCCAAATGAGTACACTTTATGAATTGCTGGAAGCTAATTTTAGGAATAGAAGTCATTGGCTGGTCCATACCTTGGACTGGCACATCTTAAAGTGCTCATATTATACTTTTTGGCTTTTCCCCTTTCCTTTATTGTGTTATATATCTTTTTGTGCACGTTATAGGTTTACAAAGTGAAAAAGCCCAAAGTCCACCCCAAAGGGACTTACCATCTTTCAGAGAAAACACTGTTCACAAACTGCTCCAAACAGCTCTATTGTAGTCCAGCCTTTACTTCCAAGATGAACGTGCGTCACTTTGTAACACATGTTTATAATGCTCGCCTAGCTGCTAGCGTGGCACGCCCTCATACTCTGCTTCTGACTGGCTAGTAGTCCTTACCTAGCTACGGCGCATGTGCGACTCCCAACAAAGATGGAAGAGAAGTGAGATGTCTCACTCTGAAGCTAAAACGGAGAGCTCAACACACGGGGTGAAAAGAGGAGCTGCAGCAATGTGCAGTACAACAAAAATATGGTGTTTTCTGAAAATTAAACTACATAAATCCTATTCTTGTACAACCTCTAAATACAATTATGAACTTGAAAATGAGCATAATATGAGTACTTTAAAAAGCAAACATTAATCAGGTTGTTAACTTGTTTCAGTTTTTCCCGCTCGGCACTCTGGGTCGGTACTACCTCCTTCATGATCTTGGTGCTGCCTGTTGTGTTTGAGACAGAAAGACTACAGCTGGAGCAGCAACAGCTACAACAGCAGAGACAGGTGAGTGTACATGTAACCAACACCTGAGAGACAGCCACAGAAACCTAAGGTTTTACAGGTGTGCGGTAGCAAGTATTGACACACGCTTAGGAGTGAATGTAGTATGACCAGAAATTGCAAATTATAATCGATTAATGTGCTGTATGTGACGAGTACATCAATGAACAACCTGAATGATCTCTCTTTTTTCAGATCCTGTTGGGGCCCAACACTGGAATGTCTGGTGGAATGCCGGGCATGATGCCTCCTGCACCTGGCAAGATGTGAGACACAGGAAGGGCCAACGTGAACCTGAGATCTGCTGCCAACCAAACAGCGCGGCCGGTCGCAAGGAGAGACAGAGAGACCATGGAGAAGGGCAAAGAACTGCAGTTAAATAAAAAATAAAAAACGGAAGCAAAAGCTGCTGCATGTCAACAGCATGGCATTAGGCTCACTCCAACGTATTGGATTGGCTGATGGGATTGGAGGAGGAGGATGTGATGCGTTTCTAACACTTCTCTCTCGCTGTCTCTCCTTACTCCATCATCATTCAGAGACTTATTTCCAGGAGCACTGCTTCTATTTTTTCTTTAGGGGATAGTGGGTTCAAGTGGATGCATTGAAAGACAAAAGGGTTAATTGTATGTCTTGGTGTTTGCAGTCTGGAGAACATTGCTATACCTACAGTATGTGGGCAGTTTTGTCCATGATCACGAGCTTGCTGGTTCTACTTCTATGTGGAGAATTATAAGAATAGAGTATCTGACAGACAGGTCCAATGCACTGTGGAGCACACTGTAGAAAAGGTTAACTGGTAGGAATGTGTCCCATATATTGCCTCTTGAAGTTCTACATGCTATATGACACACTTTTTTTTTTTTTTTTTTTTTTTTTTTCTATGTGGCGCATTCCTGTTTGTACATTCGTAACAGTTCAAAGTTGTACTATGTATGTATGTCAGAGTGCAATGCCTCTCATTTCACAGTTAATTGTTTTTATTATATTGCTCTGATTTTAAGCAATAGATTGTATAATTCAACAACACCAGGTTCCATGCTGTTTAACAATTCAAACATTGTTGTGTCCTTTTCCATTGATAGTATGTGAAAAGTCCGCACGCGTCATAAGGTTTTGGACAAATGTGGTTGTGGTGGTTGATGACGTTTTGATGCTAAATGTCTCTATATTACCCTAACATGTCCAGTCTGTAGAGAATGTTTTCTATTCTCTGTTGCCATCCATGTGAATTTACAATCTCTTACTCTGTTCAGTGAGCAAACTCTTGTCTCTATTTTGTCTTCAACATGACTGCAGTTATTAAAACACCAAATCAAATGGATATCCATGTGTTTACTTTCAGCATGTTTGTCATTAAACTGTCCATAAAGCATTAAATTATGATTTATGAATGAAAGACCAGACTAAGGGATTATTGTATTAGACATTAAAAAGTAAGCAATTACTTTTTTATGTTTTCAAATATTACAATTATTGTAGAGTATTTCTTTTCACTGATTTTTTAATCGCAAATATATTTTATGTCACAAAATAGCAATTACACTCAAATGTCTTATAAACAGTTTTTAACTTTTCACAGCAGGAAAAGTACAGGTGCAATCACAATGATTATGTATTGTGATAAGATGAAGGCACCTAAATATGCAGCCATAATTAATGTTATTATGTACACTTGTGCTTGTCCTGCTGTGACATGTCAACTTATCTGCAGTGAGTGATGATGATGCTTCAGTTTTTATTAGTGTCATGCATACAACTATACCATGGCCTTATAAGAAACTACAAAAAAATGACAAACCATATCCAGAATACAGCACATTCATTTTACAACAATATACTAAAAAGAGTCTAGACAATAAAAAATATGCACACAGTTCTTTTGAATGCCAGTGTCCATTGCTGCATTCACTGCTCTTTTTCAGCTCATCGTCCTGTTGGTTGTAATCATAGACTGTATCAAAGAATCGCTATTACTAGAACTTGTAATGGGAACATGTTCTTTTTGGCTCAGACAGTAACTAATGATCATTTAAAAAATTCAAACCCGCTACAAATCAATTAATGGAGTTGTTCATGTTCGCACCTGAAAGCAATAACGTTACTTGCTTGCAATGCCATGATTCATATTCGCTCAACTGATAAAGTTATAATTTCCGACTGCACTTGAATTGGACAAAAATCCCGAATTCCCGCCAGTTTCCGCGCGCTAGCCCCTTCAAGATGCATAGAGCAATTTACGTTTTTAACTCAAACTTGCATTTAGTCAGTAACTAATTAATATTTAACGTAGTTGAAAAAGCAAACGTCCTGGTTCTGATAGTTTTACTAACAGTGTTGTTTATGTCGTGTTGAAAGACCAGAATATAACGTTAGCTAGCTAGTTAAGTTAGCAATTTAGCTTAGCTACTTAAAAAAGGTTAGCTAGCTAAGTTAGTTGACCTTGGCTAAAGGCCTTTGCTGTATGAACCATCAGAATCCATTGTATCTTCAACGTTTAACCTATAAGTACTAGCTAGCTAGCTACATCGAGAATGAAAGCCGCAGAGGATCAGGTTGTTGAAGATGATACTTGTTTCCAGGATGATGAGGTGAGATTTCAATTTACGTTAATGTTGAACTTTGATCATTTTTAACGTTAGTGGCCTTCCATGACGTTAAGTTTACACAACATAAGTTAATATAAATCATTTGTATTCAAAACAAACAATTTCGGTAACGTTTCAAACACAAAAATAGTTTGACAGTCTAATATTTTTTTAATAAGGCTTTGGTAAATTATGGTTAAGTTATGCTACTGACGTTTTTAAGGTCAAAGCTGTATTCTTCCCTTAATAGTCAAGCTTAATGATACTCCTCAGCAACTACCTCATTTATATTTTCTTTTTCTCTAAACCTAACAGGAGTCCTTCTTCCAAGACATTGACCTCCTCCAGAAACATGGGATTGTGAGTACAGCAGGGCTGCCTGTGACATATAGTCAGAGTTGTCCCGTCAGATCAAAAGTCAGTTTTCTATGTGAGCATCTCTCTGTCCCTCCTATCCTGTGACCACAGAATGCAGCAGACATCAAAAAGATGAAGTTAGTGGGTATCTGCACTGTGAAGGGGATTCAGATGACTACTCGCAAGGCTTTGTGCAACATCAAGGGCCTGTCAGAGGCAAAAGTGGAAAAGATCAAAGAGGCAGCTGGGAAAATGCTGGTAAAAATGGGATTTCCTACTGAAAATGTCATTTCATTCTTCAACCTGTGCTTCCTTATTCTTGGGTCACTGAATTATTTGCGAACAGTACAGAACATTTTATGTATTAGGTCATTTTCTTTACATTGTAGAATGTTGGTTTCCAGACTGCCTTTGAGTACAGCTCAAGGAGGAAGCAGGTGTTCCACATCACAACCGGGAGCCTGGAGTTCGAGTTAAGATTTATTCCTAATGTTGACAACATGTATTGGATGTAATGGATTTACACTACTGAACATATTTATATGTGTATTTACAATTACATATACTCGAGGTGGGAGATAGTGATTTACAGTATCCTCTAGAACTTTAGATGTTTTAATATTATGACATAGCTCAAATAGTTTTCATCATGGTCTTAAAGGCGAGTTAATTGATATCATTTTCCTAATTTGACTTTTCTAGCAAAGCGAAATTAACACTGGACGCCTCAATTTGCTGGGTTATTTAATCAACATTACTTATGATTGTTTGGTTAGAGCACCACTGGTCATAACCAAAATATTGTCACACTATCAATATCAAGGAATTTTTCGACTTCACCAGATACACAGACAAATAAAAAATGATGTTTGAAAGTTTGGTTTTCTTTTCGTGAATCCGTTAAAGTATTGCTAATTCAAAGTAAAGATGTTACAACATATATCTTTGATCTCTGCAGTAAACTTTTGGGTGGAGGTATAGAGAGTATGGCTATCACAGAGGCCTTTGGAGGTGAGATGTCTTTTTTTATAGATAACAACATACGGTATATGATGTGATTACATTGTTTAAATATCACTCAGTTTGCAGCACTGGGTCAAAATGTTTACTACATTATTTCATCCTGCAGAGTTCCGCACAGGGAAAACCCAGCTGTCTCACACATTCTGTGGTGAGTAAGGAACCTTTTGAAAAATGGCTGCTTCAAAGTAGTTGATAAAACATTGTGCAAGTCAAATTCTGTGTTGTTTTTGTCTAGTCACTGCTCAGCTGCCAGGCGAGGATGGCTACTCAGGCGGGAAAGTGATCTTCATTGACACAGAGAACACCTTGTATCCTCAATGGGAACAACCACACACCACGTGACTTGCAGTGTGGTTGATGTTGTGTACCTCAGACTTCACTGAAGCATCACATGTTTGTTATTTGTTGTCCCAGGAAGAACCTTGGCTATAGATAGCATCACAGTCAACCCATTTCCCCATACATGGCATTCTACAATGTGCTGATTTTGAAAACATGTTTATGAGAGATATTCCTCCAGTAGTTGTCATAATGTGACTATACAATGACTGTGTGTGTGTGTGTGTGTATTGTTATTATGTTTCACATTATCCTTGACTCGTACCGGTCTGGTTCCAGCCGTCCAGACAGACTGAAAGACATCGCTGACAGGTTTAATGTGGACCATGGTGCTGTGCTGGACAACGTGCTTTACGCCCGGGCCTATACCAGTGCGAACATACAGTTCATTTAGAACAGATAACTTTGACACTATCTTTTGGCTGCAAGGTTATAATATTTTGGTGTATTAAACTTTTAGTCTTGCTCGCTCCTCAGGTGAACACCAGATGGAGCTGTTGGACTTTGTAGCAGCCAAATTTCATGAGGAAGGAGGAGTGTTTAAACTATTGGTGAGTAAACGAATGAACTCTAAACTAAAAGCACGTATCACATAGTCATCATGTTTGTGGTTTTACTTCCACCCTTTATTTTGGTATTCACTATATTGTTTTGGAACTCACTCATGAAGCTATTGTAGGGCAAGAATCAGCACTTTCTTGTTTTTCTTATGTTAAAAAAAACTGGCATACATTCTAAAAGTAGGGATTCTTCCCCAGCTTTCTCATCCCTTCAGTCTCCCTTCTTGTCTCCTCCCTGTTGTCAGATCATCGACTCCATCATGGCTCTGTTCAGAGTAGACTTTTCTGGTCGAGGCGAGCTGGCTGAGCGGCAGCAGAAACTGGCCCAGATGCTCTCCAGGCTGCAGAAGATCTCTGAAGGTCTGAACCAGGAGAGTATGCTTATGTGCAAATATGTAAAAGCCACAAACATTAGCCATATCTTACCTGCCATGTACATTACAGGGAATGTCTGCATAAATACATATTGCTGTTTGTTGACTAAATTAGCTTTGGTGTCTCTTACACGGTGGTCTCAAATATGCATAAAGTATAAAGGAATAATGATGGTGAGGTTTGGTTTTCATTTATGTTTTTCTTAGAATACAACGTAGCAGTGTTTGTCACCAACCAAATGACAGCTGATCCCGGTGCTGGAATGACGTAAGAGTCATTCTGAAAAAAAATCAGACAAGTTTTGTGCTTGAAATTCTGTTTAGTTGCTGACACATTGAGTGCAACATTGTTTGAAGCTTTGATGAGATGTTCGTTTTTATTTGTGTCCTGTCCCTGTTTAAGGTTTCAAGCTGATCCCAAGAAGCCCATTGGTGGGCACATCCTGGCCCACGCCTCCACCACCCGTATCAGCTTGAGGAAGGGGCGTGCAGAGATGAGAATTGCCAAAATATTTGACAGGTTGTTGGCAGTTTTTGTTTATAATGTCAATAATGCAGGATTTTTCATAATACACCATTTATTCTCTAAAATAATGGCACAAAGTAATGAGTGTTTTCTCTGATAATGACTTCTTAATACTAAAAGGGTCTTTGCTGTAGTTTAACATTGTTTTTAGTGTGTGCTCAAGTAATGCTCCACCCCAAACTTATCTTATGATTTGAGTATTAAACATTCATTTTCAAAGTAAACCTATCTTTATACCTGCTCATCGTCAACATAGGCTTACCTAAAGATATGAAAATGTATCTTGAAACACACCTTTGGTTGGATGATTTGATATAGTGGTGAGCATGCAGTGCATAGTGTAGGGCTGGCTTACAGTATAGAGATTTTATTTGAACTGGCAGGAAGGAAACTAAAAATGGTTGCTAGGACTTAAGAGTTAAGGACTTTGATCTCAGGCATGACCCTTAGACCTAAATAATAATTTTATTAAAACATTTGGGACTCACATTTGCTCTTTCTTTTTTTCTTTCTTGATATCCTCTAGTCCCGATATGCCTGAGAATGAGGCTACCTTTGCCATCCTTGCTGGAGGAGTTTCTGATTCCAAAGAGTGAAGGATAAAAGGAAGAGAGACACGCATGTTAGCAAAGCCTCCTGTTCCTGTCAGTTTAAAGTTATTTAAGGTATTTTTTAATGGATTTATTTATTTATATTAACTTCTTCAAGTTACACTGACAATCTTGGCCCTGGTACGATTTAATGTATTTATTCTATTTATATGCTGTGTTGTAGTATTTTTCCTGTCTTTCATAGATACAATAAACACAAAAAGACATCCGTTTGTTATGTACTTTTTATAGTTCATAGTTCCTGAGATTGCTCAGATTAACTACAGATATCCTGCTGCTGCTTTCTTGGTGTTAACATGCTTGAAAGGCCTCCAGAGGTCATGCTCAGAAAGGGACATGGGTGTGTAGAGGTGCACCCATCCATTAACCTCTGCTTCAGCTGTTTCTGCTTGTTGGCTGTCGATGGCCTCAAACCGACATTGTTGATAAGCCTATCTTTACGCTCACTAAAAGAAGGTATACATAACGGTGTCCGTCTGTATGCAATTGTTTATGGGTATGTTTACATTTTTAATGTGTGTGTGTATGTATGTATGTATTTTATTTTTTTCTCTTTAATTTATCTATAGACTATATAAAATCGATGATAACCAATTAGGTGGTACCGTGATTGTACACGAAGCAGAAGTTCGGTGCTGGCCTCTAGCGGTGTTTGCAAGACATGCAGTGGCTGTACTGCACACCACTTCTCGTCGGCAACGGGATCCATACGCTTGCGAAAGCAAGGTTTAACAAAGCGATGGGAACTTCACCAAATGTGCTGCTAAGAGTCTAAAACACACCAGCAACTAAACGCGTTTTATCGGAACTATAAAAACATCCACGTTCCCCGGCAGTGGAAAGCTTGTCAACTCTGGAAAAAGGAGCGATGGACCCGAGAGACACAGCCCCGGATTCGTGGGAGCTGGAGGAGGATGCCGAGGCCCCGGCTGCCGCGGCAGAGCTCCCGACTGCCTTCGCCGCACTCAACGTCAACGCCAAGCCGTTTGTCCCCAACGTTAACGCCCCGGTATTCGTACCAAGCTTCCTTCAAGCAAGTGCCGTAGAAATTCCGGCTTCAGATGGTGAGTGAATGTCAGACAGCTGGTTGGAAGTTAGCTTAACTTGCTAGCTTGCTTGCTAATCCAGCTAAATTAGCCTTCCTTTCTGCAACTCGCTGTGCTCAGTCCAGCCAGTGCCACAGTTCTCTAATTTCCACTAACTAATCAACAAGTCTGCTAGAGTGATAGTCATGTGTTGTAACGGTCAGTTAGCTCATTTATAACAGTAACGGTCACAGCAAGACGTCAAACGACCATCCTTGTCTAATACATATTTATGAAAGTTTGACATGCTTTGCTTTCTCTCCTCAAAAGGTGCCCCTGACCCAATTGCCAGCATGGAGGTGGCAGAAACAGCCGGTATGAATCCAAATTGTACTCCAGGCACTGCATGTTCAGGTTATTAAGTTACTAATCTACCTGTCAGGCAGGTTGTTCACCACAGGACAGGTGTGGTTATAGGCTCAGGTGTGCACATCTACCTGCAGCCAGATTCAAAATGTCAGCCCGAACCTCATGCAGACTAGGAGAACGTGGATGCTCTCCTTGAAGTCATGTAGGTTCACTTATTGAGCCATATTTGGGTTGCTGGCAATGGTAAACCAATGTGCATGGGCCTACATATAATATGATGCAACATCACTTGTCCATGCCCAAAATAGACATCCCACTAGCACACACTGTGATATGTTTCAAGCGCTGCATGGCTGAGACCTTGGTTTGCTGTGTGTCAGATTGTGTCAGTTTGAATGTATTTGGTTACTCCGGTCACTTTGTGCTGCTGACTAGTTGTAATTTGCCTAAATCGGGTTCATTCACATTTTTGGGCTGTCCCGGAATGCTGTGGGCCTCTACTCAAGTTACAGAGAACTGGTGGTGTTTTGGTTTTTTAATAAAGTGTCTGAGCACTGCAGCTGTAGCAGAGTGAGTGATTCAGGGACAAAAAAACAAAAAGGACGTAGTGTATATAAGAGACAGGCTTATTCATGGAAATACTTGTCCTAATACTCGACTCGTCACATTTTTCTGAACGTCTGAAAGAAAAATTATAATTACAGCATTGACGAGACTGTCGACAATTGGCACGACTGGCTTTCTGAGTTACCAGCAGCAATATCTCACTGGCTGATTATAAACGGGGAGGGTTAAGAAGAAAATAGGGCTTTGTACATGACTGCTGGGCTGCATAATTTCATAGTCACGGAAATGGGAAGCTTATTTGTGTGTTGCCATGGGAAGATGTTTCTTCGGCAGGGCTCAGCAGATTTCTTGTTACACTTTTTTTCTTCTTTTAGTGGTACTTGTTTGCTCTGCAGAACATTGCATTGATTGTGTTGTTTTAACAAGTGGACAGGACTAATGAACGATTAACTACATACCACAGACCGTGAAGTCTTGCAACTCTGTGAAAATCTGTGAAGGCAAATTCATTTTATGATGTTTATCCGTGAGGTCTTTATGTCACACACCACTGTCATCATTTTTACAGCGGTTTAGATAAAAAAATCTAGTCCAAATTACCAAACATCTGTAGAAATCTAGAAACCTTGTGGTTGAAAACCAAAGAGTAATTTGAGCTGTTGTGACAGCATATGCATTTATTTTACTCTGACAGATTGGATATTGAAGTTAGTTTATTTAATTAAATTATTTTTTGTAAATCGTGCCAAAAGTATTCCTAAACTCTGGTAAGGCAGTTTAACAACAGGTTCCCTGGAATAAAGATACATTTAGAATGAAATTACATAACTAAACCTGCATAATACACAATTATTATATTATAACACACAAAAGAAACGTACTGTCTACAATAGAGCATATGAATGAATGATAATGGTGGAGGAGATACAAGTGAATAGCATGACTTGACTCAGTTCTGAAAATGGAATTGTTTTCTGTATGTTTAATGTGTGCACAGGGTATCTTATTCCACATTTTTGTACAAATGTGGTAAAAGGATTTAAGTTTGGTATAAACATAAAACTGGCAGAAATGTCTCATCTTCAGAAGAATTCTCAGGATTCAGAATCAATCAGGATTGGTCAGCGCAGGGTTTCATTCCAGCCAAAAAAGTAGGTCCTTAAATAGTTCCTCCTCCTTCCAAGCTGTGGGTTGCCTGTAGCATCCAGACCTCAAAGAGAAATAGCAGGTGTACAGGTGTAGTAAATGTGTACTGTGTGGTTCCAGCTCCAGTGGAGAATGGAGGCACAGAGGCAGACATGACCACCGAGGAAGAGACGTGGGAGCAGAAGGAGGAGCCGGGGGGAGGAGGCGGAGGCGGAGGAGACGAGGACCTGAGTTCAGGAGGAGCCTGTGAGGGGGGCGCGGCGAGGAACGAGGACGAGGAGATGATGGAGGAGGAAGAGGAGGAGATGCCCATGCCCAAAGTGGCTCCTGCACTGCCAGATGCCCCCAAGAAAGAACACGTGAACGTGGTCTTTATCGGTCACGTGGGTGCGTCTCATTTTCATGTGTACAGTATGTTTATTCATTTGTCTAAGGAAGATTGTGGGAAGTTGTATTCATCTTCTTTTTGTCTGTTAGATGCTGGAAAATCAACTATTGGAGGACAGATCATGTGAGTAGTCCAATTTTAATTTAGTTCTGTGTTGGCTGATCACAGTGCTGCAGGGCTGCACAATAAATGAAAAATATCTATTTCTTTTAAATGTGGTAAAGTGTGCCTTATAATTCACCCACTGTATAGAGAACTGTTTAATTTAAAAAGAGAACTGTTAAAAACATTTATGGTTATAGTTGCCACAATAGCTTTCCGCTACAGTGTAACAGCTTTTCCAGTTGAAGCCCCAGCTTCACTTTTTAATGCCGCAGATACAATAAATATGACGTCACGTCCGTGGCCGCCTGTTGTGTTAACTTTCCCTGTTTTCTACTTTCTAGGTACTTAACTGGAATGGTGGAAAAGCGAACCCTGGAAAAATATGAGAGAGAAGCGAAAGAAAAGAACAGGGAGACATGGTGTGGAAAAAAAATCTTTTTCTTGTGTCCAAAATCGGCATATCTTTTAATTATCATATTTCTTTAGTATTAATATGTGTGAATAAATTGCAGTAATCGGTTTTAAATATTAAAATGAAAGCACCTTCAAAAGCGCGGTCAGTTTGACCCACCATATGTTGTTATTTTGGATGTTTTGCAGTTAATCACCATGGGAGTTCAATGTTCATCATTCAAGCAAATATTGCAAAAGGTTTAGATTCCAACAGGCTTGTTTGTTTATAATAGGGCTGGAACGATGCACCAAACCCACGATTCGGTTCGTATCACAATTTTTGCCCCACGATTCGATACAAACCTTGATTCTTTTAGAGGGAGAGAGGGGAAAAAAGAGCGATTTTTGAGAAAAATATATTTTTATTAAATAACATTTGAAAAACCTGTATAAACTGAACGCCAAAGAACAATATTAACTGTGCAAATTATTAGCAATATACCTAAGTAAAATAAATAAATAGCCAAAGCTGTAACTTTATATACTGTTGAAAAACAAACAGAACTAAGCTCCATTGTGGAGATGATTCGAGCATGTTGAAAATTCCTCTTCAATCAAGTTCTCTTACATTTACAAAGTCAATTTAAATGGCTACAGTTTCACAGTACTGTGCAGGGTCTGAAATTAACACTCGCCAGTCGCCAAATGTGGGGGGCGGGCCGACACACAAACGCATAAACACTGGCGCACACACCAGCCACCACCTTCTGTTTACTGATAGCTAGCGTTTAACTCAGGCTAATTAATTAGCTAGTAAGGTGCGATTTTTGGCAGCCAGCCTTCCAAGCACAGGAAACGGAGTCTCTAGTTCACCCGTCCGGGAGGCTCTGACACACTTTCCGCACTCCGTGTCCACGGACAGCTGTAGGCTTGTACCAGTGTTGATGTTCTGTGCATTGTCGGACACGTGTGGCCACTTTCCTGAAACCACTTGCGGGTAGGATTGGGCATCAAGAACCAATTCCTACTTGGAATTGTTTAAAAAAATTACGATTCCAGTAGAATCTAGGTAGAATAGGTTTCTTTATTGGAATCGTTTAGAGGATTGGGTTTCAAATCCGATCATCGCTTCCCAATTTAACATGCGCAAGTTTTGGTTTCTGAAGCGTCCAGGCGCTTGTTGTGTTGCAGCCTTGGAGCGCAGTAAGCGACGCTCTAGTCTGGCTTTATTTTACGTTGGAAAAAGCTGTAAAACTGCAAACCACCATTGAATCAAAATAAAACGTTCCTCTTATTTGTGAAAATAGGCACGTGACCCGTTTCAACTCCACCGCTCAAAGAATCGGAATCGATAAGAACCAGAATCGAAAGGAAGAATCGCAATTGGAATCAGAATCGTTAAAATCCAAAAGATGCCCAACCCTACTTGCGCGACTGACACAAGTCCACAGCGGCCCGCGGCGTGTATGTCCGAGCCCGTCTCCAGCGCTTCCACCTGCAGGTTGTCAGCGGTGTGTCTGCCTGGTATACTCTCGGACGGCCGGTTTAACTCGCCGGTCCTCGTCAATATAGTTCCATGTGTCACGTAGCTCTCCGCAGGCAGAAAAAAAGAGGAGCTTAAAACGCAACTTGCGATGTGATCTGGTCGGGAAGGATAACTCTGGGAGTTGGAAGGGGTGTGTCGTCAGTCTGCCTTCTCACAGCGCCACACAGGCTATCCGAGTGTCGCGCTTGCGGTTTCATATCGCATATCGTTACAGCCCTAGTTTATAAAGCAGTTATGTAAAACAAATGAATAAATAAACATGGCCGTTGCAGGTACCTGTCGTGGGCTCTGGACACAAACCAGGAGGAGAGAGACAAGGGGAAGACAGTCGAGGTCGGGAGAGCTTACTTTGAGACGGAGAAGAAACATTTCACCATCCTGGATGCCCCCGGACACAAGAGCTTTGTCCCCAACATGATTGGTGGAGCGTCACAAGCCGACCTGGCCGTCCTGGTGAGATGGACGAACAGACCCCAACACTAACTGGCCCTAAACCTCAGACACACACAGAGATTAAATTCTATACCGACACATATTACTTAAAGGGGCTTTACTCGATATTCAGAACATTCATATAAAAGCAGTAAATAACTATTTGCTGTGTAGAGATATAGTGGAGTAATGGCGTTCTGAGCAGAGAATGAAGTCACACTCCCTCTGAGTGTAATCCGAGCTTTTCTTTTCTTTGTTTTGATAGCCATTCCAGCTGTGCATGCATGTGCATGTCAGTGCCTTGTGCGTCGGTATCTGACGCCAAAGGGCGTGCCAAAGTGTTGGTGTTTGCCAAGTTGGGGAACAGCCTGTGAGAGCTGTTTGAAAGCAATCCCAGATGACCTTTTTTCTGAATATCAAGTACAGCCCCTCTTAATTATTCCACTGGTGAGACTTTTCACCGCAGCAAATAAGTTTAAACAGACGTCCATGTACACATCTGTGCAGCATAATCCATTTTTCCTTTTATATCCCTGGCTCTCTGGAGCTCTGTGCCCTGGGGACAATAACCTTATTTTTAGTTCCATTAAAAGGTACCCAAATTCACCAATATGTAGGTTATTACCACAGTCATTCCTGTTATTCTGTCGCAACTTCTGCTGTTGCTGTTTAGAAGTAGGCGAGCCTCAAAGGAGTGACTGTTGGTAAAACATTTCATTTCCTATAAATTCTTCACAATAAGTTATTTTGTTATTTACAAGCTTTTGTTATGATGCAGCAAAATCAGGAAATGTAACATGACTCCTACAAGCGGACATGAAACGTAAAATAAAGCAGATATAGAAACTAAACTTGAAACAACAGAGGTTCAGTTAGAAGCTACAAACGTACTGAGTGCTGAACACACAAAAACCTCCTTCTCTCCTGCACGGGTCACGCCCGGTGCCCGCCGGTAGACATGCTTATTTTTAGCTTCATAAAATGTACGTATAGTGCAGAGAAAAGTTAACGTCCTTCAGCACGCAGACAGACTGTAGGCAGCGCTTTTTCATTAGTCATCGCTCATTTCTTATCATTTGTGCAAGAGTAACAAGTGATATTTACACACACACACACACACACACACACACACACACACAACCAGGTGAGAATGGGGCCTAACTGTCTCTTAACACTGGAATTATTTCTGCCTCCTTTATTGGTTTGTATCAGGTGATTTCAGCGAGAAAGGGGGAGTTTGAGACCGGCTTTGAGAAGGGTGGACAGACACGGGAACATGCCATGCTGGCTAAAACGGCAGGCGTCAAGCATCTCATTGTCCTGGTCAACAAGATGGATGACCCCACTGTCAACTGGAGCCTAGAAAGGTGAACAGGGACTGGGTTCAAATAGATACGGCGTGTTCACGTTTGCTTTAATGCCGTGTCAGTGGCGTCTCCACATTTAGTTTCATGTGTTGAAATAATCAATTACAAAAACACGGCACCAAAAACATGGTCTATCAGTGAATTATTAGAATTGGTGTTGACTGTCTGTATTCAGATGTCCATTTTTATAGCTCTCACGTAACTTCTGACTCTTTTTTGTAAAAATCCATGATGTTGTGCATTTCAAATTCCAGTAAATAATTGCATCTTCTCATTACTTCTCTGCAGGTATGAAGAGTGTAAGGAGAAGCTGGTTCCCTTTCTAAAGAAGGTGGGCTTTAACCCCAAGAAGGACATCCACTTTATGCCTTGCTCCGGACTCACAGGTGCCAACCTCAAGGAGCCCGTAACTGAATGCCCCTGGTACACGTAAGTCGGCTCTGTGATGTTCTATGTTAGCAAAGTATGTCTTAGTACTCGCATTAATTTATATTTCAGCAGTCATGTTTGAACTCATGAGTATAAAATGACGACTGCATGGTTAGGGCTGCTCTATCCAAAAAGGAAAGGTAGTTTCAGGATAACCGGTTCCCCTGCCAGCAGTTTATGTTCCTGTATTGCTACATCGGTATCACCTTTTAATCTGTCTGGTAATGCGTCACTGACACGATGTTGATTCACAGCAGTGCTGTTCTTGGCAGCTTTGTACTGTAGACTTCTTAAGCACGTTGCCACTCAACAGGTGCTTATTCTTGTTTATGATAATGTTAAAGAAGGCCAACAACATCTCGTCATGGTCTCACCTTTTCATTTGCTGAGAGTATAAAAAGACTAGCACACTTTATAAATGCATATTTATTAAACACATTACAGTGAAGATTTGTACCAACTGTAATTAAGGAGACATTCGCCAATAATAAGTTCATTGGTATTAGAGAAGAGGAATTGTTAAGTGTGCACATGGTTTTATGAATAAGCTTGTCTCACAGCTCACACGGCTTACAGAAAAGGATTAGGGTTTATGTATTTCTTTTTATATTTTGTTTCAGTTGATGCATTGGCTTGTGTGAAGTCTGGACTTTTCTTAATGCTGGCTGGCATTTTTTTCTGCTGGTTCCCATTTAATACACAGCTGGGGTTTAATTAAAACTTACACGTATACATTTGCCAAAATGCACCTGAAATAAGAGTCTAGGCTGTCACAAATCACATAGTAGCCCATGCTAGGACACAGTAGCTGCACTCATGAAGACATTTCTGATAGCAGAAATAAAATGTGAACTAATTGTTGGTTTTTTCCTTACCAGGGGTTTGCCATTTATTCCCCATCTGGACAGTTTGCCAAACTTCACCAGATCCAATGATGGACCAGTCAGACTACCTATTGTAGACAAATACAAGGTAAACAGCTGAAGGCCATGTTTTTCCAAATAGAGAAAAACAGACCTCTGTAGCAGCGGGTCTTCTCCACGGATTTTTCCCAAGAAGAAATTGTCTTTTCTTTCAGTTTTTGTTCACTTGGCCCAAATCTTTTTTTATATTCCCTCTCCAATTTGTCGTTCTCCTTCCTGTTGGGGGATCTTCCATGAGCACACCAACATGATTATAAACACACACGCACGCACGCACACACACTGCAGCCTCTGCATAATCGGTGCTCTTTAAGATAATTCAGCATCTTGGCCCTCGCCTCGGTTTAGATGTTGGAAGCCATTCAACAGATACTGCAAGTGTTGGTGGAAATAAGTTATTTTGCAGCTCCGTCAGTTGTCCCTACATTACTGTAAGCATCTTTCCCTTTTCAACATATCTTTTTTATTTATCCTATTGTCTTTAAGTGGTTTAAATACTCTGATTATACAAGAGCCTTATGTAGTGGTTATATGACTAAGAAGTCCCAACTAGAGTTCTCCTGATGAGCTGATCCGCTTTCTTTGCCGAGAGCTAGATAAGAAGATTGACACCACTCTTAAGTCAGTTAAATATGTTATCTCCGTTAGCTTAGCACAAAGACTGGAAACCAAGGGAAACGGCTAGTGTTAATAAGTGAGCTTTAGTGGTGCTGGTCGGCAGATTTTTCTTAAATATGGACAGAGCCAGACTAGCTGTTTCATCTTTTTCCAGCCTCAATATCTCATCTAACTTTCGACAAGAAAGCGAATAAGCATATTTCCCAAAAGGAGGGTTGATTCTCTTCCAAATTTGCATGTTTTTCTGAGCATCGTGTTAGGCCATAGTTCTTGAAATTGTGTGGGAGTTTTTGGAGCTTGAATATATTCACAGTATACTCCGATCTTCTGGGCTGCTACATACAAACATACTTAATGGGCTCGAGGTGCTTAAATGATGAAACACTGTTTCCACTCAAATACTAGCCGCTGCTATGTAAATGAAACTGAGATGATTTATTATAAGACACAATTACTGTATATTAAATGCGAGAAAACAAAAGTGAACCGTTGCTTTCATACTGTATGACAGTATTTTACCAGCATTAGAATACTAATATTTGCCTGCTGTTATGTGAAAACCACATATCTCCAGAATACCAGCTTTTCACAAGTCTATAAAAGTAATGACTAATGTGCATCAACTTACTGATGGCTAACACTAAATTGCTGTGATCATTCTTAACGTGTGCGTGTGCCCCTGCAGGACATGGGCACCGTTATCCTCGGGAAGCTGGAGTCTGGATGCATCAGTAAAGCCCAGCAGCTGGTCATGATGCCAAACCGGGTGAGATCTCCTCCGTATGACTTTGCCGCTTCTCACAAGGGGCCAATAAACCTTCTACTAGGAATAACTTCAAGGCCTCATTCTTGTATTAAATTGACTGCAGCCTAGATGTAAAGAAGGTCCTGTTACCGAAATGATAACGTTTCTGTTCTCACTCCAGCCGTGTATCCTGTTTCAGTACAGCAATATTGTTTCTATTTCAAATATTTTAAAAGTGCTCTGTGTGTGTGGTGGCTGTGGGTGTGTGTTGCAGCACACAGTGGAAGTTTTGAGCCTGCTGAGCGACGACGTGGAGACAGACGATGCAACTCCTGGGGAGAATCTGAAGTTGAGGCTGAAGGGCATCGAGGAGGAAGAAATCCTCCCTGGGTTTATCCTCTGTAGCCCTGACAACCTCTGCCACTCCGGCCGCACTTTTGACGCACAGGTACATCAACACCAGATGACCAAAGTCACTGCATGCTGGCATCTGTTTTTTTTCATTGTACATCTGACTTTCAGAGTCTACACTACTTGTGGGGAGAATTTTGTATCAACATCTTCAGGTTGAGAGACTCGACTAGCTCTTATTTGTTCCATTTGATGCTAACGGACCCTCCACCACACACTATCTAGTGATATCCCAGTCTGATGCTCTATCAAAAAACACCTAAAAATGCTAGAATGATTTTTGCAGGTCCCCATATCAACAAATGTTGGTAATTGTCCGGGGTCTGTTTAAGCAGGGTCTTTGTAGGCCAGAAGCTGTGGTGCAAGCCGATTCATTTGAAGGGCACCCGTTTATGCAGAGCCACCGCTGCAATGCCTGTTAGCAGCAGCACTTGGCTGCTTGTTTGATGCACAACATTGTTGTGATTTGATTTACTGTTTGGTGTTTAGAGCAAGTGTGCAGAAGCCAGAGGGCCTAACAGATGAGAATGAGGCACTTAAAATGTGCCAGCTGATGCTAACCGATTTCATCAGTTAAAGACACATTTAAACCCATATTCGGGCCGCTTGTTTATAAATATATATGAAGATATTGGGAATATAGATAATGAACCAATACATAAACTAATATATCCGGCTCTATTTCAATACTAAATACGTATATACATGTATTATGAATATGTCAAGTCAACTGATCTTTGGACGTTGCTTTCTCCTTTTATTTCAGATCGTCATTATTGAGCACAAATCAATCATTTGTCCTGGTTACAATGCAGTCCTTCACATCCACACCTGCATTGAAGAAGTGCAAATCTCAGTAAGTTACTGCTCTACTTTCGAAACTGTTGCTGAAACATTTTACGATATTGGAGTGTGTTTTTGTTATGTATTTTATTTGCTCAGCCAGTAGTTTTTGATCGCCTCCTGGCCTTACTGAGCTGCGGTTCAACTCTTTAAATCCCGTCTGCAGGCCTTAATCTGTCTGGTGGACAAAAAGACCGGGGAGAAAAGCAAAACACGACCACGCTTTGTTAAGCAGGACCAGGTGTGTATCGCCAGGCTCCGGGCAGCTGGAGTCATCTGCTTAGAGACCTTCAAAGAATTCCCTCAGATGGGACGATTCACACTGAGAGACGAAGGTAAGGACGCTGAGGGTGTGTTAGTAAGGCAGCAGGTCAAGGTGCTATGTAGTTACTGTGAAAATATCAAAATGCTCAATCCGCACACAGTCCGTATTCAGACACTGCCTTTTAAATAAGCCGACAGGACTTCTGTACAGTCGTGATGTCACAACCATACTATATATAGAAGGAAAGAGCCGCTATAGTGCTGTTACAGTGCAATATAGTGCAAACATGTTCTTATAGAAACCCCAAATACAAGTATAAATCTGAAAATAAGCATAATATGGGACCTTGTAAGCTAATATGTTTTGGACACAGATGTCACAGCCGAGATAATACATTGTACAGTGTATTTACTTGCTACTGTTCATGTCTGGGTTATTTTTCCATTTTGTCCCTCACTTCTCTTCATACACTCCTCCACTAGGCAAAACTATCGCCATCGGCAAAGTGCTGAAGCTGGTGCCAGAAAAGGACTAAATGCAACAGTGGCAGCATGCATGGAGTTCTTCCACCTTTCACCAGAGGAGAAATGCTGCTAGAGCCGACCCAAATAGTTACTCTCTCTTTACACACAACTATGCTGAAGAGAAGAACAGGGACAACAAGGAGTGAAGGAGGTAATAAAATTGCGTCAAATGAAGAAAAAAAAAAAAAGACTGAATCACTTTTTATGATGAACAATATGAAATGAGAGACCAAGTCCAGTGTGTCAGCTTTCTCATATTGAGAGCTCAGCTATGCCACTAATGTAGCCACATGCCCCCCCCTTCTGTAATCCCACGGCGAACCGTGCAGTCGGCAGGCCACGCCATTTGTTTTTAGAATGGAGATGGATGCAGTGTAACTGAGTTTGGGGAAGAAAAACAAAACTACAGAATGATTTCATATCATACAAAAGACCAGAGTTAGCCTGTAGTTATAATTTGCAAAGTACATCTCCCGTTTTAAGAGTGGGATTAAGAATCCAGTGGACATTTTATTTGGTTTTAAGGACCGCTGTACCAAAAGTTTTTAAGTTTGGTCTCTCTCCACATGAGATGGTTTAATTGGATTGAGCTCACACTCTGATGAACCATGGGTACACACACTTACACTAACACAAACCCACACACAGCTGTTACATAATTGAAACTGAAAATAAATGATCAGGCTGCAACAGAAAGGTGTATTTGTTTTCCTTTTAATAACTATTCCCATTTGGGATGGCTAAATCAATATCCACAGTATCAATATTAATACCAAATCTTGACATTCAGCATACTACTATAGAAGTTTCCGATCCTTTTGTTGATTTATACATTTTAATATTAACATAATTGGATGTACTTTGTCAACTCCTCAGACTAAACAGCTGCTATTTCTTTTAATCAATTGTAAGTTGCCATACATTTGCAATTTACTAAAGTATTTTATGAAACATTCAGTACAGATATTTACATATAAAGACTGCAGTATCTATATCCATCATTTTAAATTGAATTAAAACAATCAGGAGACATCCTCGTACATATATCTATGAGGCAACCTTATTTACTTCCCTGGGTGTTCAGAGTTTTCGTACAAATAAAGTTTTTTTGTATTATGTGACGTAGAGTATACCAATTGCGCATGCGTGTCTACAGTTCCCACACGTGAAGCAGACAGCAGCATGGCCGATGGAGCAGGAATTGTGTTGGACCGGGCACAGGTAAAAAAAAAAAAGCTTTTATTGCTACAATACATTTAAACTCTTTATAAATATAATTTCAATAATTAAACGTTGACTGATAAATTACATTGTTGTGAATCGACAGCAGCTATAAGCTAGCTAGTCTCAGCTAACGTTAGCGTGTTTGCTTGCTGGTTTAGCATAGATACTACACTACTGTTTTTATATTGTATATTCATATCTATGGGTTTAGCAACGAAGCTAATTCACAGTGGCACAGCAACAAGTCGGAATCCCTAGAACTCTGGAAGAAAGTTTGTCGGTGGGTTTACAAAGTCTTTTGTGACAACGGAGTTAATGTAATGTCTGCTAGGTCAAAAAGGCCGTCCAGGCTTTGCAGGCTTTCCTGAAAACCAAGTCGACCAGTGACTCCCTGTTCCTGGACGAGACTCAACAGATCAGCATGCTCTTCACCCTCTGGAAGATCCCCAAAGCGGCACAGACCATCTGCATGTGAGTCCACCAGACGGGAACATAAAGCAGCCTTCATGCATGACCTGTAGTTCTTCTGTAGCAGATACTGACTCTCGTCTACCCGACTTAGTTGATATTGACGTGACGTCTCATTCCGCCCTCAGTCCCTTGCCCCATGGCCAGCGATCTGACACAGACGATATTTGCCTCTTCACCAAAGATGAGCCCAACATGACCTCCGAGCAGACCCAGAGGTTCTATAGGAAGCTGCTGGAGGAGAAGGGAGTGAAAAACATCACTGAGGTATCTACCAGGCAGTCATAATGCAGCTACTGACTTGATAATGCGTATAACAAATATAGTATATACATAGTGCTGGGCAATATGGAGAAAATCAGATGTCAAGATATTCTTGACCAAATACCTCGATGTCGATATTGTAGGGTTGACAATTGGTGCTTTTACAACATATTAGATACAAAAATTAAAATAATTTTAGATAAAAAATCAATAGTAATGTGGATATAATGACTAAATGGGTAAAGGCCTAGAACAGTCCGGTAAGTTAAGAAAATGACATCACTTTACTGTAATGTAGCCTTTAAAACCAGGAAAAGACAATACTTGCCATATTACGATATCCAAAATCTAAGACGATAGCTGGTCTCACGATATCGATATATCAATATATCGCCCAGCCATATATATAGCAAAGTTGGTTGATTAGCCAGTGGCTGGTTAGTCCTAAATCTTACAAAGCCACTAGTGTTTTACCAGGTTTTTGGAAAACCTTTAAACCTCATATTGATGGCAATGTCCCTGTATCCGGAGCAGATCATCCCATACAAGGCCCTGAGGACGGAGTACAAACCGTATGAAGCCAAGCGCCGTCTGCTCGGGAACTGTGACTTGTTCCTCTCCGATGACCGCATCCGCCGCCTGCTGCCATCCCACCTCGGAAAACATTTCTACCTGAGGAAAAAGTAAGCCCTGTTTCTTTGTGTTGTCAGAGTTGTACCTTCAATTCCTAATGTCTTCAATACACAGCCAACATTAGACGGTTGATCTCATTTTTAGGAGTCATTTTTGATCCTATTGTCATATTCATGTCAGAGGGACTGCTCTCCTCTGTGAGGCACTGTCTGAGAAAAAAATGTAAGAAATTGATTATGAAAACAGAATGCAGCTTTTGCAGTTACCCTACTAATTGAGTGCCTAATGTGCTGAAATGTAATTAAACGCGTAGAACAATATATGTAAAAAGAAAGTTGTCCTTAAAGGTCCCATGTCATGAAAATGTCAGTTTTTTTTAACATTATGATGAGTTCCCCCAGCCTGCCTATGGTCCCCCAGTGGCTAGAAATGGCGATAGGTGTAAACCGAGCCCTGGGTATCCTGCTCTGCCTTTGAGAAAATGAAAGCTCAGATGGGCAGATCTGGAATCTCCCCTTATGAGGTCATAAGGGGAAAGGTTACCTCCCCTTTCTCTGCTTTGCCCGCCCAGAGAATTTGCCCCACCCATGAGAGAGCGAGACATCATGGGTTGCAAACAAGCAAAGTGGCAGTTGGTCAAGGCCAAGGTCAAGATGTGTTCATTTCTGTCTTTACCAGAGAGCCGCTGTCTGTGAACCTGCAGAGCAAACATCTGGCCAGAGACATCCAGAGAGTCATCCAGGGCACCAGCTTGAAGGTTACCAACAAGGGCTGCTGCTGGTGAGATTTGCTCTGCTGCTCTTGGTGTTCCTTATAAACTACCTAATTCAGCTCTCTGTGCAACTAACCTTTTATTTTAGCTCCAGGGAAACCTGTCGTGTTTTAGTATTGCTTCAGCAAGACGACAAACGCAACAGTTTTTAAGTTTCACGGAATGTTTTATGTCTCGTCAAATTAAGAGCACCTCTTTAGGCCCTGACACACCAACCAGACGGGCCGACCGTCGGCAGAAAAGGAAGTCGGACTGATCAGTCGGGTCCACGAGGTCCAAAAAGTGCCTCAGAACACACTGAGGCGATGCCGACTTGAGCGTACGCTCTGCGCGTAACGTAATACGTCTCCATAGCAGCAGGCGGCGCTGCTCTGTATTGTTTCCATTAACAGTCAGATTATTTCCCAGAAAATGAAAACCGGCAGCTGATTGGACCAACGCGCCACGTGGTTCTTTTTTCTCTGGAAATTCACAGCCAGACTGTCATGGCGGCTTGTTCAGAATACGATCTCATATTGTACTAAAGTAGTTCACCGAAACGTGTTTCTGAAAACATTTTAAGCGAGAAATAGGCCGTGCAGTTGCTGAAATCGGTCTTCATTTCAGATCGACAAAGGTCAGTTTAAAAGATTTTCGTCAGATTTTGAGCGGCTCATCCGCTCCCCATTTCCGGGCGAGTCCCGACTGCCCTGTCTCCAGACTGAACGTGTCGGGTCGGCCCAAATGAAGGCCGACGGCACGGGACACACCGAACAGCCTCGAGTCACCGACCTCGCCAGACGGTCCGACGGCCGATTACCGGGCTGGTGTGTCTCCTCTATTAAAAACCCTGTCGGTTCTGTGAAGTGTGTTGATATGGGGAATTGCCGGTGCCAAAGAGATTCAATGTTAATCCAGATGGAGCCCGTCTCTACACCGTTGATACGCAACATGTAATGTAGACAGGAAATACAAAAAAAAACCTGCATTGTTACTACTTGTGTTGGTGCGGTTTACAGTGTCACATTAGAGTTTGACATAGTAACCCTGCATTCACTTCTATGATGGGTCTGTATCGTAGCATGGCCCGTGTTGCCCACGCCGGAATGACTGCAGATGAGGTGACGGACAACATCGAGGCTGCTGTCCAAACAGTGGCGGCCAAACTCTGCACGGTGAGTCTAGCTGCCCAGAGAAGGGTCTTGTGTTTTCATCAACTTTGTTGCTGTAGTGCTTGTACATCGATTTTAACTTTTGGCCACCCCAAGCTCTGTTATGCCCCCCCCACCCCGATTACTGTATGTGTTATATTTGCATTGGTGTTTACAGAAAGGACCCGTGATGAAGCTCATCCACATAAAGAGCCAAACGTCAGTGTCCCTGCCCATCTACACCTCAGACCTGAACCACCTCAGCGTGCTGGAGGCAGGGAAACCTGCTCAGACTTCCAAGAAAGAGGTGAGAACAGGTTTGCGCTCAAATGTCCGTCTTGTGTCCGAGCTAGATTTATAGAAACGACGTGTAAAATAACCTCCCCGTGTGTTTGGGATCTTCAGGGAGCTGCAGCCAAAAAGCAGGCAAAGAAGAACAAGACAGAGGACGTAAAGCAAACGGATGCTGCCGGAGAGGAGAAAAATGTGGAGGAGGAAATCCCGCTGCTGGTTCCCATAGCGACACCTAACAAAAAGCCTAAACTGGAGGTCAGTGCTACTCCCAGCTCCTAGATTTAAATACTTACCAGTAATTTAAATATTTCAGCTGACTCAGGCTGACCCTCATTTTCTTTCTTTCTTTCTTTCTTTCTTTCTTTCTTTCTTTCTTTTTAGAAACCATCCAAAAAGAAGCAGCTGGAGAAGGCACCCAAACCTGCTGCTGCCAAGAAAGGAAGAAAATCGCCAAACAAAATGACCAAGAAGGCTGGCAAGACTGACTCTAAAGTAAAAAGAAAAGTGCCTAAAGTGAAATGATTCTCAGTAGAGCATCTTTGCACATTACCCTCTCAACATGGACATTTTACACAGCACACAGGATCAGATTGTTTTATAGAAGGGTCAATATATTCATTCTGTTTTGTCTTTTTTTTCCTTGGATGAAGCAGATTATAAACTTATCTGAAACTATCCATGGCTATCTTGTGTTCCCTGAATTCTTTGTAACAGGCCTTTGTCACAGGAGGCACTTTTATCATCGCAGGAAAACCCCAGGTGGAACTAATAGTAACAATAGCTTTTTTTTTTGTTTTATTTAAGTGTATTGATAAGCCATGTCAGTGAGCCATCATACACAGCAACATGGCCCTCAAACTAGTAAAGCTTAAATGAAGCGCAGGCATTAATACTATTAATTAGACGTGTGGTTTTCCTGCCATGTCCAAATGTGACTGTGGAAAAAAAACCTATAAAATGGTTCTGATGGCTTGGCCAGTGATTATTCATGCTGGGTACAAGTGGGGATTTCTGAACTATTTTGGTACTTATTGAATAAGACATACACATTTACATTTGGGTATTATTGTTGACTTACATCTTATCATTTATTCTTTTTGACCTCCCATTAGAGTAGTTGGTTGTCAGCATGGTGGAGATAATACAGATGTATTTAATCATCATTGATTCAAGCAAAGTAAGAGTAACACCCAGTATGTAATGGATCCTCCTAGAATGCATTTCTCGAAATAGGAGTCCACTCATAACTGCAGAATGACTCGTTGGACATGAATTGAAAGAATGATGACGTCTTTAGCTTTTAAGTTTTTTTTAAAAACCCTTGGTTTCAAGTCAGCAGCGCTTCATTTTAAGACCATCACCATTAGGTTATAAATACTACATGGTTCAAAACACTTGTTAACATGAACTGTGTATACACCTTTTGTGTGCTTTAACATCTGAAGTTCATTAGCCTTGAGCCATCAGCGCTGTGCATGTATAGCTGCCAGCTGTATCCGATGACATGCCTATTGTTATTGAGATCATGGCTTGTACAGCTGCTGCCTGCTACACTCATGCAATAATGCTATGTGGGCACACCTATGAGGCTTTGCATCTTAATAATAATATGGTCTGAGACATTGATAAACAAATTTCCCTTCATTTCTACAGACAGTATTTATTCGGAGGTTTAATGCAACAAGATGGTCACGATGTTGTTAACAGGTGGGCTGGGTCTGTCTATTCATCCAAGCCCTTCCTGTGCTGTGTGGGCCATCTGGAATTACAGTGTTCACAGGTTACTGGGCAGGAGAGTAAGAGATGCATCATGCACACAATCTCGTATTGATCATAGAGAGGATATAGCTCCTTCATATGTCTCTGAGGAGGTGGCTGCATTGATTTCAACCGGGACTGGCTAAGCAGACCTGACAAGCTCATAGAGGAGCTGTGGATGGTCAGTGGCTGGTGTTTCCATTATTCGTGTGTGAAAGGAAGAAACAAAGCGGTAACAGGCAACTGCTCTGTGTAGCAACCATGGAAGCAATTGGAGAAACTTCATTCCCAGATGACACTGGGAGTCAAAGCCTGTGTCCAGGCCCTGCAGGCTGGGCCCACCTCCACAAACCCATCATCGTGATGGTGATGGGATCCCTGATGTCTGCTGCAGGCGGACTCCTCTTCCTGCTCCAGTCATTGGGGGTGACTGAAGCATGCCACTCTGTGGCCTCGGCCTGCCTGTCCGTCGGGCTGATGTTTGTGGTGATGGGGCTGGTGTGGATCCCCGTACTGAAAGAGAAGCAGAGGCGCAAGCGGTGCTGCCAGGAGGGTGCTTGAATAGAAGTGACTCTGTAATGTAAAAGTGGAAACTATTTTTTTTATTTTTTTTTTGTCAACAATTATGCAACCGTTTCTTTTGAATCATCCTACAGTCATAAAGCTGCCGTGGTTCTCGCTGATAACCGCTTGCGTACATTGTACTTTGACCACTGCAGGTTGTTTCGTGTGTGTATATGTGAGTGAATGAGGGTTACACTTCACTGTCCTGCAGATACACATCTGGATTAACTCTGGGAACTTGCTTTGGAGGCTCCCCACTGCCACCATGTCAACATCTGTACAGGTGGAGCCAGTCATGGAGATAAGGTATGGAGGAGTTGGTCGCTGCAAATGCTCCTTCTGGTTCGCAGTGGCCCACGACATAATAGGTGTCTTCGTCATGATGGTGGGGGTGTTTGGAGGGCTCTTTCTCCACGATTTGTTAATCTACGCGGGGGCTATCATCATCTTCCTAAGCCTGATCTGGTGGGTGTTCTGGTACTCGGGGAACATCGACGTGCCACCCGAGGAGCTGGAGGACGACGTGGGCCTGATCAAGCTGAAGAACCGTGGACTCAGCCAGGCGGTGAGGCGCGTGTCCGACCGCCTCTCCAGCAGGATCAGGAACTCTTTTAGAAAGAACAGCAGGTCCGTCAGAGAAGCCCCCACAGGCAACAACACAGCTTCAAACACTGGTACAGAGATGTCGCTCTCCACTGTCTATGACAGCACCATCGCCTCCTCGCCTCAAGGATTAGTGAGAGAGACATTGTCAGTATGAGCTAACCCATTGCAGACTGTAAAAAAAAAAAAAAAAAATGACACGGAGAGTCACTGAACCTGGATCTTTATATTTGCTTCCTTTGCTCCAGGTTAAAAGGGAATTTTTTTCTTTCTTTCTGTGTTTGCTTTGCTAACATGCACCAGTAATGATTAGACAACATTGACAAAGTCTTGTCTGGATAACATCCACATGTTCTTATCTAGCTGATAAGATTTTGCCCACTATAACACAGTGTTGCTAATGGCCCTGATTTAGAAATCTCAGCACGTAAATAGAAAAATAAAGGGTATAATAAGTTATGATGAGGCTGACTTTTATTTGGGTAGTATGTGACTAGAATATTTATTTATTTTGTAAATACTGGTAAATTTAAACTTTATAATCTCACCTGTACAGATAAAATATGTTCAAAAATGTCACAATGTTCACAACTGCACTGAAAAAGTCCCTGGAGGTTTTGAAGTCTCACATGGTGATTGTGTATTTCAATCTGTATTTGCAAACTGGACCGTGATTGGCTGTCATAATGTTTGTGATGTCACAATTTTTTTTTTGCTCCAAGGTGCACTTCTCCAGCTGACATTTCAGAGAGGCACAGATACACGTTCATCCTTCTGCAAAGCAGTGAGAAAACAGCCATTTAGCTGCAATCTGTGCATGCGCCAATCTGTATCCAAGGGGAGTCCTATAGCTTCATTATTATTGTTAAATAATGTTGCTCTGCTTCTGTATAGTAAATAATTACACAGAGATGTCCGGGGGTGTTGCAACACCACCTCTCTAAGAAATATTTGACTAGCCACCAAAAAAGCTGTAAAACGTTCTAGTTGTTGACGTTTTTAAAACATTTTATTAAGTTATTTAACTGCCTTATAGACATCTCCAGCTGCCAGGAGTATAATTCTAGTAGAGAAATTCTAAATCCCTTTATGTACTAAATATTGAACTCTCTCGTACCTATATACCCCATGCATCATCACTCACTTATGTTTTTTGTTTTTTTTAATACAAACAGTAGTAGTAGTACACCAATTGTTCTATATCAAACAGTGGAAATAAAGTTGTGTGATTCTACCTTCATCTTCTGGTTTAGCCAATGCTTTAAAGGTCCCATGTTATGCTAATTTTCAGGTTAATAGTTGTATTTTGGGTTTCTACTAGAACATGTTTACATGCTGTAATGTTTAAAAACCACAAGGTGTAAATTACACCTATGCCAGTACCCACCCTCTATCTGAAACTGTCTCTTTAAGCCTCTGATTGGTCAGCGTTTTTGGGTCTTCCACATCTGCGCTCTCTGAGTGTCTGCATTTTCATTGCAGCCGGGGGAATGACTGTAACGGCACTGTAGCGGCACTTTCTACCTATATATAGTATAGTTGTGACATCACAACCGTACAGAAGTCCTGACGGCTCATTTAAAGGCACAGTTTCTGAATACGGACTGTGTGCATTTCACTGTGGATTGAGCATTTTGATATTTTCACAGTATTTATATAGCACCTTGACCTGCTTTTTTATAAAAAAACAAAACAAACAAACAAACATGGAAATCTCACTCTTTACAGGATGGGACCTTTAACTTGTGTATTTGTCAAGCTGAAATCACATTTCACAGTCAATTCAATTTCAATTTCACTTGGCTTCAAAGGCCCACAACCACAGTTCACATCCCAAACATACAGTATACCGTATGGGCATTAAATGTGTTATATCTTGACAGAGCTAACCATGTAAAAGCAAAGCATAACTAGTATGAATATATAAGATCACACGCTAGTAGTGCCCAGTCATTGTTAAGTCTTTTTTTAAAAAAATTTTTTTAAAGAAACTCTTTTCAGATCAAGTATCCAAACTGTAGCCTCCAAGTAAAGGAGAAATCTAAAGTTATCTTGAGTTATCTAAATCACAGACAATCTCTTCCAGGTCTGGTCTGACAATATCTCCTGTTTGTGATCCTCTAATAAAGCTGCCACACACACACACACACACACACACACACACACACGCACACACACACAAACCTTAGATTAGATATGACCAAAATGATCAAAGTACAGATTTCGGCAGACTGTGAAGATTTTCAGGTCATCTAATTACCCCTAATCGAGTCATGATACCCATAAGTCAGTGGCTTTAATCCAAACTGGTTTGTTCTGCAGGAAACAGAGGCTCTTTCTGAGCTCACAGGAGGAGCCAGGGACACAAAAGTAAAGCTGAGGATGATGGAAATGTCATTAGTTTTGAATGTATTTGTTCTAAACCAAAGTATTGGACAAATGGAAATTCAACCTGTTAATGGCACTAGATCAAAAGTCAGTGAATCGTCAAAGTGATTACAAATCCACCTGAGTCTGATCCCGGTCCCAGAGGTTGATTGAAAGGCAAGTATCATCCTGAAATAAATACATAAACTGTGATTCAGTCTCACAAACGCCGCCCTGTTGTCGGAAATACTCACTAATGCAATAAATGTGTTATAATCTGACTCTGAAAATAGTCTTATTCACTGTTGCTTGAGTAATGTTACTCCCTGCAGTGCACAGCTGTGTTCAGGAGCCAACTGCGCCTTTTTAAATATTAATTCTGCAGTAGGAACCGATGTATTTGGGTTTCAGTACATTACAAAGAAGTCAAAGTATTGAGTGACGGACTTATGCATTGTTGGTTTTGGTATTTTAATGAGATTTCTTCACACAGGTAAACATACATAATATCAGCAGCCTCATCCTTTAGAATATAAAACAAAGAGTTCAAATGAAAGAAAAGGTCTTTTGGCAATGTTCGATTTTTTTAAATAATTTTTCTGGTATTAATGTGTGTCATATCAAACAAAATCAATGTTTAATATGTGTGTGTTGTTTACAGTATATATGCATCAACCACCAAGGCAAATTCCTTGTTAGTACTTACTGTAATTGGCAAAAAAAACAACTGATTCTGATTCCTCCAATGTCATCATGGATAATGTAAAATTGATTTCCAGACTCTTTAAAAACCAACGTTAGTTTGTGAAACTAGTGTGTGAACAACGGGAGTCATACATCAGACAATAAAAAAGAAAAACAAACGGGATCCTCAGCAATGTATAAGCAACAAATACAAAACTCCAAATATATATTATATATAATATTGTTCATGTTTAAAAGGGGTAGGGAGAAGTTTTCTGGTGCTACCCCCTCTTTATTTTTATTTTTGTATACATTATTCATAGATAAAAGAAATTCAATTTGCATCCATCTGTGTCCATGTTCATCTCAGTCGGCTTGAACGAATCAACCCTTTTGGACAAAAACAAGAACAAAATAATCTGAACAGATGGACCAAAAATCCATTGAACAGTCAACAAACAAGAAATAACCAACACAAAAAAATCACTGGTCCAGCTCATAGGCATTCAATATTTTGTTTCTGAATAGTATTTTTTTAACATTTTTTAGCTCATTATCACAGTTATTCCACAGACTAACACCCTTTGTTGTAATGCAGTGAAGTCTTGTTTATATATATTTTTTATATTTTGGAATATACAGATTCCCATGTTAATAATGGCACCAAACCTTTATTTGGATGTGATGTAATGTTAGGCCCATTTCAGCCACAAGAGGTCAGGCGCGCACAGTTCTAAAGTGTTTGTATGATCTTACATTTATGATATAATATCACAGTCTGTCCTCTGCTAATCAGTGTCTAAGCCAATCTGTCATTTCTAGCTGTTTTCAGTGGCGAATGTCATCTGGATACTGAGCCATGTAACAGAATAAGAGGCTGAACAAGAAGCTCCCAAAGCAGATATTCTAAATATATTGAAATGTCAGGGTTTTTTCTTCACATTACATGTTTACATAACAGGTCAGTAACAGTAATTTCTGTTTTCCTTTGGCATGTTAATTTTCTTGTAATGCTTTAAACCTGCAAATCCAATATTATCATCATAAAATAATGCACCTGGTAAAACAATAATATAGAAAATTGGGTTCTTTCTTTTCACAGTGCAGGCTAAGGTTTGCTGCCACAGGAATTTGAACATCTGAAGCTGGGAACAGGCTAGCTCCAAGACAGAAGAAAGGGCATGATCAGAAGGTAAAACTGTTCTTTTATGTCAAGTTATAACATACTTTAACATACTTTCTGCCCTAATGCATATGAATTTGGTACTTCAGTTGGATTTGCCTTGTTTGATATCTTGTTTGAGCGCTCCAGCACAGAGGGCAGATATCTCAGGAGGAACACAGAGCTGTGTTTGTGGGTTTCATTCAGCAAAGGTACTGATAGTATTTGCTTAAAGTGCTCATATTATGCTTTTTGGCCTTTCCCCTTTCCTTTATTGTGTTATATATCTTTTTTTGTGCATGTAATAGATTTACAAAGTGAAAAAGCCCAAAGTCCACCCCAAAGGGACTTACCATCTCCAACAGAAAACACTGTTCACAAACTGCTCCAAACAGCTCTGTTGTAGTCCAGCCTTTACTTCAGAGACAAACGTGCGTCACTTTGTAACACACGTTATAATGCTCGCCTAGCTGCTAGCGTGGCACGCCCTCATACTCTGCTTCTGACTGGCTAGTAGTCCTTACCTAGCTACTGTGCATGTGCGACTCCCAGCAAAGATGGAATAGAAGTGAGATGTCTCACTCTGAAGCTAAAACAGAGAGCTCAACACACGGGGTGAAAAGAGGAGCTGCAGCAATGTGCAGTACAACAACAATATGTTTTTTTTTTTGTGAAATTAAACCATGTAAACCTATTCTGGTACAACCTCTAAATACAATTATGAACCTGAAAATGAGCATAATATGAGCACTTTAAACATTCACATCATGGTACTGTGTGCTAATTGCGATGACGATCATCATCACCTGCCTATCAGGCTGTTCCTGCTGTTCCCACTGGTGCCACTGGTTACGTCCCCTGTACCAACTGCTGCCCCCTCCTGTGTTGACGCATTTACATCCGTTGCTCCGGCCATTTCAAAACAAGCTCTGAATGGTGAACACATTCATTGATTTATATGCCCTTGGTGCTGTTTATCTCATTTATTTTCTTGCAAAAGATAACTGAGTCCAATCAGATCAGAACTGATCAGCGGGTTGTGTTGCACATCCTTAAATGAACTATAAATGAGCAGTAATATGCACTTAAAAGGCTTTCAAATCATTTTTCATTTCATTAACGTTGAAATGGTTTAAAGCAAGATAACATCAGCTGCTTTTTTGAGTACATATTTTTTTCAACACTTGTTTTTCAACACTACAACAATTTCTGTTGCTTTTCCTGCTTTTGTCTAGTTGTGACATCATTCCGTTCTAGTCTGTGAAATCGTGGTGGGACCACTGACTCTAACAGTCTATGGGTGGGACACATGATGCTGCTGCTGCTGCGAGGCCCAACCTTCATTTGGTGAGAAAATATGTTATCAGAATAGTTAGCATCTTAAATGTCATCTTAAATACTATAATGCATTTATCAAAATTCTTCTGTATCTTTGTGTTCTGCTATATACAGTAGATATTTACTTATAGTGATGTATATTACAGATGAGTGACAACTTAAACACTTCTTTTTGGGTCCAATGGTTTCTTATAATTTCCCAGAAAGGAACTGATATGTGATGGAAAATTCTTCGACAAGGACTTAGAAAAGATTATGTTATTGGATATACAGTTATACTGTGGGATGTCCATTAGACCAGAGGTTCTTAATGTTTTCCAGCCAAGGACCCCTTACAACAGAGAATATACCAGGACCCCCTTGTGTGTCCCTATGTGGTGATGTATTATGTTATGAAATATATTAGACATTGTGATGCTGGCTCCTGACCATGTAGTAGTTCAGGCTGGTGTACCCCACCCGATGACAAGGCAATATATAGGACATGTAGTTATAAAAAGTATTTGCACCATCTCAACACAGAATACCCATAAAAGCTTTTTTTTAAATCTCGTAAAAGTATGTAAAAGTGTGAAAGTTAACTTTTGTAGTTCCACAACACTTACAAAAAGACTACAACTCCCACGAGGACTCTCCTGTCATATGACAGCTGTGTGTTTTGTCATGTGACGTTAACACTGCTCAGTCAGTCCGTTTCCTTTGCTCGCAGTGCCACAGGCTCCTTACTGAAACACTTCATTCTTCTCCTAAACGGACCTCCACATTTTAGACGGGTCCTTTCATGGCTCTGAAACTACAATTCGGCTTGCACTTAATACAGTTTATCTGCTCACCAGGCTTTATACAACTCTTACATGTCAGACTGTGGTAGACTTACAGCCCCAGCGGCTCCCCGGCAGGCCTCTCTGTTCACCGTGTGAGCATCAGCTCTCACGCCGCGGTTGAGTGGGTCCAGCTCGGCTACAGAGGCAGCATGGCCCCGGTGCAACGCTAGCCTGTGCTCTTTATGATTAAAAGCACATCATATCGGCGGTAAACCGTTTTAGCTTGGATGTCACTACTACCGGGGTCTGGCTGTCAGAATGAACGGTGAGTTTTGTTGTCTCATTGCCTTTTGCATGTCGCTCTCCCACAAAAAACATATCACTCACGCAAGAGCAGATTTAGTAAGTTGTTAGTTTCCCTCCGTGCTAAGACATTAAGTTTGGGATTTATACTGACTTGTTAACGGCACCGCAGCTACTTCCCCAATGTTAATAAACAGCAAATGACCTTTCTGGTCTGTCAAACCGTAGCGATTTATTAATAAAAGAAAGAAAATGAAAGCAATTCAACACTGTATGAACGCTCTTGAATGTGAATGTGAATCTGTCCAATGCATGACTAACTTCACCACCACATAACCACATGCTGTTAGGGTTCACTGTGACAACCTGGAAAAACACTTGATAGTTTGGTTTTGAAGTGGCAAGTTAACATGAGAGGCAGTTATCTTGAGACTAGCCTTGAGGTTCTAGAAGTGTGGTGATGACAAGTTTCTAACGTGGGTCCCTCCTAAACATGTGGGTGGCGGAAAGGGACTGCTCCAGTTTCCATCACTCTGCAACTGCCAAAGCACTTGGCCCAGAGCTGGTCCAGTGGGTTGGCAGCTTGTAGAAGATTGTGTAAAACTTTATAAACAAACTGTTTTCTATACTGACTGTGATGGCCATGACTTTCGCCAGCAGTTCTTTTCCTTCCTCTCCTCTTAAAACATGCATCATTTACAAAGGTATGAATTCAGTGACTGGTCATTTATTTTCTTAATCCATCATCAAACAAAATTTGGGTAATTTCCTGTCTGCTCACCTTTTGCAGGCACTCAGCAGAGTGATACCAAGAGACAGCACCTCCTGGAGAGACTGTTGGATGCTGTCAAACAGGTGAGTCACCTGTTATCTGTACGTTCTTTACGGTCGAGATCATAGTACCACACTTTATTCCAAAATCTGCCAGGGCTTTTGCATGGTGAAAACAAATCCCCTCACCTTAAACATGTGAGGTGTTGGGAAATCATTTACAATTGATTTGTGGTGTCAGAATACATATTAGTTCCTTTATTCACTGTGTGCACCAAAACAAACTAGAGGAAGCAAAACTGAGCATCATTTACAACTTTTGCAAGTTGATCTTCTATTGAATTAAATGCAAATATGTTGAGTGTATATATAATATTAGATAATACTTTATTCATCCCACATGTGCACTTGTTACAGCAGCAGTTTTTCCACAATAAAAACAAACCAACAAACAACCAAACAAACAGGCAAAAAGTACTGAATGAATGTAAAGTGGCATTATATAAAAAGTATTGTAAAGTGTGGTGGTCATAGTACGAACATTTTTGTAATGTAAGTAAGTAATTGACGTGAAATTAGATTAAATAATATGTAATTAAATAACATAGCAAAAGTAATTAACAATAATATAAATGATATTGAAGTGTGACCATAATATAAATAATATTGAAAAAGTAAGTACTCTGAATGGAAAAATATAAATACAGATAATAACAGTAAAGATATACATAGAGCCATGGTGAGTGGTGGGTAATTGAAACAGGAACAGAAAACTACAACATTATCTGGTGATAAAAATATAAGGCAAACAATAACGAGTAGAATATGAGTGGTTTCTAAGAGTGCAAGATTTTAGTTTTTGCCATTGAGCAAGGAAACATAACACTGTTAGATGGGGTTTGATGTGATGTCCTTTCCCATACATAGAGGCAAAAAGAAAGTGGGGACTGCATGTATAGTATTGGGGTTAGTCTGGGCTATTATATACCGTAGCCGTCAGAGTGGATGGCTATACCTCTGAGGTTGTGACTATCAACACCAGCGCACCTCAAGGAAAGGGACAGAGCAGACTGTTCTTCCTGAGGAGGCTCGGATCCTTCAGTGTGTACAACAGGCTCCTGAAGATGTTTTATCAGTCCCTAGTAGCCAGCCAGCGCACTGTTCTTTGCTGTGCTGTGCTGGACTGGTAACATCAAGACTAGTGAGGCCTGCAGACTGAACAAGCTGGTGAGGAAGGCCAGCTCTGTGGTTGGACTGAAACTAGACAGTCTGGAGTAAGGGGAAGGGGAATGAAGGACAGAATTAAAGCCATCCTAGGCATCTCATCCCATCCCCTCCATGATGAGCTGTGGCAGATGGGCAGCTCATTCAGCCACTGGATCTACCCACCCAGGTGAAAAACTGAGCGCCTCAGATCCTCCTTTGTACCTGCTGCTATCAGACTGTAGAGCAGCAGTGTGAACCACGGGCTATAACATCAAACACAGAGCCATTTCTCCACAATGTCTGGTCCACGCGGAACACTGTCTTACTGTTGATACACTCTTGTTATATACTGTATTATACCATTTTATATTATACCATATTATATTGTATATTATATATGCATATATATTGATATTGTTATTCTTATGTTACATTATTAACATTACATTATATTGTTGTGCTATACTATATTATGTTATTCTATAGTATACTACTGCACCTTATACTATGTCTCATTTCCCTCACTATTTCATACTGTATCATATTATACAAGCTCCAATTCCAATGAAGTTAGGACGTTGTGTAAAATGTAAATAAAAACAGAATACAATGATTTGCTCATCCTTTTTAACCTATATTCAATTGAATACACTACAAAGGCAAGATATGTAATGTTCAAACTAATAAATTTTTGCAAATATTCACTCATTTTGAACTTGAGGCTTGCAACACGTCCCCAAAAAAACAACAACACCTGAACATTCCACAGGTGAACAGGTTGGTCGTTCACAAGCAAGGATGGGACGAGGTTCACCACTTTGTGAACAACTGCGTGAGCAAATAGTCCAACAGTTTAAGAACAACGTTTCTCAACATACAATTGCAAGGAATTTAGGGATTTCATCGTCTACAGTCCATATTATCATCAAAAGATTCAGAGAATCTGGAGAAATCTCTGCAAGTAAGCGGCAAGGCCGAAAACCAACATTGAATGCCCGTGACCTTCGATCCCTCAGACGGCACTGCATTAAAAACCGACATCATTATAATATATATAATATATAAATTTAAAGGATATTACCACATGGGCTCAGGAACACTTCGGAAAACCATGGTCAGTTAACACAGTTTACCGCTACAGCTAGTGCAAGTGCAAGTTAAAACTCTACCGTGCAAAGCGAAAGCCATATATCAACCACACCCAGAAACGCTGTCGTCTTGTGTCCTCACCTTCCCAAACGCTTATTGAGTGTTGTTAAAAGGAAAGGTGATGTAACAGTGGTAAACATGTCCTAGCTTTTTTTGGAACGGGTTGCAGGCATCAAATTCAAAATGAGTGAATATTTGCAAAAAAAACAATTAAGTTTATCAGTTTGAACATGAAATACTTTGTCTTTGTAGTGTATTCAATTGAATATAGGTTGAAAAGGATTTGCAAAATCATTGAATTCTGTTTTTATTTACGTTTTACACAACGTCCCAACTTCATTGGAATTGGGGTTTGTACTATACTATGTTAATATCTTTCATTGACCATTATACACACTCATATTTCCAGTGCCAAATCCGCTTTGGAGGAAGAAAGGAGATTGCCACAGACTCAGACAGCAGGTAAGAGAAGCTGCCCGTTACCAAGAAATTCTTTAGTTATATAATTTAGTTTTATTCAGCCCCCAAGAGGCAGTTTGGTTTGCTTGTATAGTTCAAGGGCACTTGATGCTGTAGGCTGATACATTTAGCCTCTTCTGTACAGCAATCTGGCACATGCCCAGCTTGAGGATGGATTTCTTCACTACAATGAATAAAATAACCTTCTTTTTTGGTTGGTATGGCTATACTGCTCTCAACTCAGAGGGATATTTGAAGGAGCATCTCAGGGATTTCAGCACGTTTGGAGAGCTTTACAATATTTCCCGTCATATCTATGCAATAAGAAAGTTTTTATGATGTTCAAAAAAAGGAAAAATGGGTTATGTATGAAAGATGATGTACCAACCTTTTTTCGACAGAGTTCAATGCTGTCTGTGAGAAATATTTGATCAAAATGTCATATCCTGTGCTGCTCAGATTCTTATTTTGAGGTTGTAGCTACAGTTTTTAGTAGTACAGTTTTCTGCCTTGTTATTGGCGTTTAAAATGATTGTAGGATAGAATAATATTCAGAAAACTTGAGTTTAATGGTGGTCTTTCATCTTTTTTTATCTGAAACTATAAATGATGGTACTTCTAGCAGAGTTTAAAGTGCACCCATAAATTCAAGAGGCATAAAAACACTCATGGGGTGCACATACTCCAATAACATGTCTTTGTCTCTGCAGGGTGATCTGTCTGTGTGCCCAGTTTGAAGCGGTGTTGCAGCATGGCCTGAGGAAGAGCCGAGGTCTGGCTCTCACCGCCGCTGCTCTCAAGCAGGCTGCAGGCTTCAGCACCAAGACTGAAGGAGGTACGGTAATTAGCTGGCTGCATGGTGTCGGTTAAACTCATGTCTAAAGTTGGAAATCAAGGTGGCAACTTAACTTCAACCTACAGCATTTACTTTGGAAAAAGCAGAACTGAGTGCTAACCTTGCTAAGGTGACGTAGCTTGTTATTTTGGAAGTCATGGAGGGTTGGAGGACACAGATGTGTCAGTGGGAAGCTCCGAGCTGCAGGATAAGCACATGCACAAACGCACACAACCTGGCTGTGAGACCAGATGGTTAGACTACAGATACAGTTCAAAATGTCACTCTCTCCGTTGTCCTTATCTGTCAGTCTTTAAACCTCCGTCTCTCTGTCTCAGTCTGTGGTGGGCAGCACACCTGCTGTTTCTTTGCGCTCCTAAAAAAGTGTCATTATAAATGCATGCTGTGTGCTCAAGCATTGTTCAAACCCTCAGACGTTTGTTTTAAATTCCAGTCAAGATCTCAAAGATGCCAAACAGCCTATGGCATGCTGAACTACGGGGAGATGAAATTATAGCTGGCACAAAAATGTGGAAGACATCTGGGATATTTCCAGTTGATGTAGTAGTGCAGCCATAAAAAAACAACTTGGTTTAAATATTTCAATCGTTCAATTACAACCACCCTCCCATTTGACATTTATTTGAAATGTTTTCAAAGAAAGGAGCTTCTTATTGTCTTCATCCCACTAAATGAGTCTCATGTTTTTATTTGTTGCTGCTGAGATTTGTGCTCTACTGCAGTGGTTCCCAACCCTTTTTTGTCTAGATGAGGTCTAGCACCCCTTCATCGACACCACCCATCATGTTAAACAACTGTGAATTTGAATTGATTCTAAACTGGATATTATTTAACTTCTAATGATATAAAGTTGGTATAATAGTGGAGCTTACAATAATATTTTCATACAATTGAACTGTAAATGTTTAGGTGGGTTTGGTTAAGTTTGCATTTGTATTACTACCACATGAAGTTTCAACCGTTTATTCATTACTTTTAGCTAACTATTCCATCTGTTTATCCATTACTTTTAGCTAACTGTTGCAACCGTTTATCCATTATCTTTATTCAACTATTTCATCCGTTTATCCATTACTTTTAGCTATTTCATCCGTTTATCCATTACTTTTAGCTAACTATTTCAATCATTTATCCATTATTTTTAGCTAACTATTTCATCCGTTTATACATTACTTTTAGCTAACTGTTTCAACCATTTATCCATTACCTTTAGCTAACAATTTCAACCATTTATCCATTACTTTTAGTCAACAATTTTAACTATTAATCCATAAGTATTAGCTTTTTTAATCATCTGTCCATTAGCTAAGTATCGGTTTAATCTATTACAATTACTTTTGACCATTTCTTTTAGCGGTCTATAACAGCTTATCCTTTACTTTTAGCTAGCTACTGTGTTTTGACTGTGCCAACTATATTACTTTTAGCTATTTATGTTAACCAATTATCCAGTACTGTGGACCATTTATCCACTCATTTTACTTTTAGCCAAATGTTTTACTTTTGCTTCTTTGCTTGCTTGCTAACTATTCTCTTTTCTCTTTCATTTACTTAGTTGCAACTTATTGTGTTCAGTTATCATAGTTGACTTAGTCTATATCCTCGACGTTCCACTTCCAGGATTGCTCTGGTGTGGCAGGAAATTCCTCTGGATACATGTCTTTTCGCCGATGTCCATTTCCTTCTGCTTTCTTTGTGTTGGAATTTTAAACTCCGGTGGATTTATAAGGACTATGGTTAACTGCTCCTCAGATCTCTGCAAGGTAAATTGAGACAGCTAGCTAGACCAGGGGTCTTCAACAGGGGGTCTGGGACCCCTAGGGGGTCCTCAGAGTCAATGCAGGGGGGCCTCCAAATTATTAAGTTTTTTTTCAAAAATTAAAAACATGTATCCAACATTTTATTAGCAAATATGAATCCCAACTGATAATAGGCATACTTACCTTTTAGACAAGGTAGTCACTAAGGTAGCCATCCACAGATACAGTTAATTTTAAGGATTCACTGTGCCACATGTATGTTTAACATTAAAACATGATTTATAAAATCATGCCAACAATTATTTTAATAGCCTATGCAAACAAAGGTATGAAGGCTTTAGGCTGCCCTACATGTTATTGTAGGCCCAGTTTAATATGCAACTTCATTTACTATGTAGCAGGGGGTCCCTGTTCCATTGCTCTTTCAGTTAGGGGGTCCTTGGCTTAAAAAACGTTGAAGATCCCTGAGCTAGACTATCTGTCCAATCTGAGTTTTCTCTCGCACGACTAAAACAACTTTTGAACGTACAAGTTCCTTCCCGAGGCTATTTTGCATGTGGATTTTAGCACCGCTCATGACGATTGTGATTGGTTTAAAGAAATGCCAATTAACCAGAGAAAGTTTTTCTCCCATCCCGGAATGTTATGTGGACTAACCAGATCCTCCTCCGCAGAGGTGGAGGCTGGTCTGGCAAAGCGAGACTATAGTTGACTCACAATGTGTGGACATATTTTTGAAAGAGATGAAAGACTAGACCACAATAATTTCTGGTTTATCAAATTATTTGAGTTACTCCTACTCCACCTTTGCATGTACCCACTGAATAAGAAACACTGTGTCTCCATGCGGAAATGAACAGTATAAAAAGCTTTGAGATTCAGTTTTATTTGCAGCCATCCAGGCTTATAAAGACCTTAGGGACATTAGTTTCACATTATACTGAATTGTTTCTACTGTGTCATATTTAACAACCTCGTGGCTATTAATTCCAGATGGAGGAGAAATGCAGGACTTCTGTAATGGCTACCACGTCATTACCATTAGCATATCTGACATTTTCCTGTATTTCACAGTCAATTAGAAGAAAGGATTGTGGCTGAACTCTTGGATTTGGAGCTCCCTAATGAAGCCAAGCCCTCTGTCAAAGCCAGAAATAGCAACAATAAGTTTAACACATTGTTCTGGGGTTATATACTAATCATATGCAAAACAGTAGCATAACACTCATTCCTATTAATTACGAAAAACTTTACATTGACACAGACCCAAATGATTGTCCTTTTATCTTTTTTTCTTTTTGCAAAACATGGAGAGGTAACAGATAGGTCAGGATGGAGCTGTGTGTAAGGAGGTGTGGATATTTGTTAATGAATGTGCCGAATCAGGACTCTAGGAGTGTTTTTGCCACTGCTTCCCTGGCCTTTTGAACCTCTTGTGTAACTCAAGAACATTTATTTTTTATTTTTTATTTTATTTTTATTTTTTTTCCCCACAAATGAGATGGAACTGATTCTCTCCTTCTTTGTCTGTCTTTCCTCTTCCTCTCCATTTTTATCCCCTCACCAGAGTTGACTTTCTGGTTCTATGTGAAGGAGCATCTGAACCGCCACGAGCTCCAGCGGTTCTACTCCCTACGTCACATCTCCTCCGAGCTGGGCCGAGGCCGTGCCTGGCTGCGCTGCGCCCTCAACGAGCACTCGCTGGAGCGCTACCTGCACACACTGCTGGCTGACCGCCCACGCCTGGGGTTAGTTGTGTGTGTGTGTGTGTGTGTGTGTGTGTGTGTGTGTCCTTTTTCACTTTCACTGTAGTTCAGCGATCTCAATAATAAAGATATTAGCAATTTCATATGACAAAATGTTTTTAAACGTTTTCATATCAGTGTGATCTTGCATGCATGCTCTTTGCGTACGTTAAACTGCCACTCCAGAATCTATTCACCTCCAGAGCTGGTATTTCCTCAGCTGTGCAGGTTTGTTTTCTTTCTTTGTCTTGATAAGAGATGTTACTTCACCTCTCGGTTTTCTAGGACTTTCTATGAAGACTGGGCTTTTATTCTTGATGAAGAGAGAGCAAGTATGCTCCCCACCATGGCTGCAGGTGAGTTTGTGTTTTAATGTTGCAGATAGTTGCAGGATAAACCTAGTACACACCAGACTGTGGCAGGGTGGTGGGTTTGTCAAATGCTAGCGGCACGGTAAACATTACTGTAGTTTGAAATGCCACTCAAAGGGAAGTGTACACCAGTTACCATGTTAATGTTGCATGTCATGCTATATAGCATACCCAACATGCATACGACCTGTATGCTACATGCCACCAGTCAACATGTTGGCAAGCCTACACATGTCGGCATTAGCAAAAACATAACATGATATCATGGTCATTTTTGCATACATTTTTTTCACAGTTGGTATTTAACATGTTAACATTTCGCAGGTTAATATAACATGATCAAAGTAGAGCTAAGTCTGACAACATACAGCCGAGTCTGACAATTTGAGTTTGAGTCGTCCTAAATGGCCGACGTACAGAGGGAATACCCTTTTGATATATCTTCTTGTGCCACCCTCAGGCAAGGCTATATTTTAGTTAGTAATTAGTGGTAAGGATATAAAAACAGCAAAGTTGTGTCCCCATGTTTTATATATCCAAAGATGTTATCTTCTGGGGTTTAATGAGCATTACAGCTTGCTTTTAATCTCATTGAAATTTAAACATGCTTCACATAAATGGAGCTGCTGTAAAAGCAGCAAATTAACTGACGCTGCACTTTACTTGTTTGTCATGACTAGATTTGGTGGGAATTGATGTCCTAACCCTATTAGTGGTAATGTCTGTGCTCTTACTGTTGAACTATTGATGAGCACAAACTCTAAAATATTAAGAATATAAACCACTGATCTCACGCCAGAGCCTTTCCTCTCTGCTCATACACAGGCAGAAAGCCTGAGTTCATCTTAGGTTGCCCTCTCTGGCTGTGCGCGCCCAGAAAAGCTTACAAAGCACTGCAGATGCAGAAGTTCAAAAGCTTTGTATGATTTTATTACACAGATCTGTCATAAATTACATTTCCCCCTCTCTCTCTCTCTCTCTCTCTCTTTTCATGCTACGCTGTTCAGGTCTGAACTCCATCCTGTTTGCCATCAACGTAGACAACAGTGACCTGAACGGCGGGGTGACGCGAGGAGGCTCCTCGGTGTCCCACCTCCTCAAGGAATCCACGCAGGGCATCGGCAGCCTGTGGAAAGAGTCGACTCAGGGGGTCAGCAGCCTGCTGCGAGAAATCAGCACCGCCACGGCTGTGGTGCCCGGCTTCACCCCCAGAGTGGAAGGAGCCTCAGACCCGCTGCCTGTCCTGCCACGCAGCAGCTCTGCTGGTAGGACTCCCAAATCTTTAATATAGTTAGTTAGTTTTGCTGCAACACACAGAGAGTGCACCAAATAATGTACAATACAATACAATAGCTGTGCAAGAAATAGAAAGTAGCATATTTTCTTTAGCCTTTCTTTCTCTCACAGATTACATATTTTGATTTTGTTATTCATACACCAGCTGCGAGAATCAAACACTTCCTCAAAACTTTGCAGACATGACATCTGTTTTGGGACTATTTCACTGTATTGTAAGGGGTTTCTTTTGTCCAATCCTCGCATACAATGACTTACACAACATGTTCCTCTGGCTCTAACGTGAAATAAATCGCACAGATGCTGTATTTTAGAATTGCGGCATGCTGTAAATGTACTCCTAGAACACGTGTTTTATGTCACAAAAGCATCACAGAACCAGCACAAACATAAAGCAAATAAAACAACATACGGTTCAGTTGGAGCATGTTTAATGAATGCACTGGTGGAACGAATCCAGTGGACGCAACACAAGGCGTCTGCAGCAGAGTGCTGCAGCAGTGATGAAATCCCCCATGAAATGAAAAAAAACTTCCAGAATGTCGGTTCCTCCTTTGACCTCATTTAGCTGTCTACTAACCGGTCTATTCCATCAGGGGCGGAACTTTCACCGCTTTCTCCTCTTATGTTCTGCTCAGTGGGATGAACAAGCTTTTAAATTTGAACTGTGAATGAATGTCAATTCTAAGCTGTGTGCCAGTTACTCAAGGTGGGAACCCATTCAGAGTATTCACTGGTAGACTCACTATTGCACAGCCAGGCCTTTTGACTCTGAAAAGGAAGAGGGAGTTGGATAGATAGTGTATTAGAAAGGCTTAATTGAAATGAACTTAAGATGCTGATGTCACCAGTACTAAACGTTACTGTATGAACACTCGGAGGCAGCTAGTCCAGACGGGTGAAACGTACGGAATTCAGAGTTTCACTTTTTCATTCATTCCATTTTTTCCATCTTTTCCCACCCAGACTCAGGGCTGAGGAAGGAACGCCGGAGGAAAAAGAAAGTCACCAACATCATTTCCTTTGATGACAATCTGGATGGAGGTGCGGAGGATGAGGAGGAGGGAGAGGAGGACTCCCAGAAGATGGGCGCGATGAGGAAGAGCCACATTGCTCCCGCTCAGAGCAGTGTGGAGGAAGGAATAGATCCTTTGGAGCCGGCCTTCTCCGAGTCGCCAGCCCAGAACGGCCTGGCTGAGCCGGGCATAGTCAGCTGGGTGGGGTCCCCCCACCCCTCTCGTACTCCACCCACTACTCCACCTCCTCTGCCTGACAGGAAGAGTATAGACTACGAGGATGAGGAGGAAGAGGATGAGATGTACAAACCCAGAGCACAAACCCAGGAGGAGGAGAGGAGCAGCTCTGATCAGTGAGTCAGATAACTTCAGTTGAATGATTGTCGGGTTATAAAAAAAGTATTAAGAGAAATCTTTCATATTTCTCTTTTTGTTTTATTTTTATTCTGACAGACATTAGTGTGGGCGTAGGGCAACATACCCTTGGAGGTTGTTCTTTAAGTGCATGGGAAATTAAATAGGAGACCATTAACAAATAGTTATAATTAAAAAGTGCTCCTATTTTTGTTTCATCCTGTTTTTATTTGTTGAGTTCTCAAATGATCAGAAAACGAATGCATGCACAGCCTGCAGAAGCACAAAATAAACAACATTATAGAAAAGTGGAAGATGGATCATTAATGTTGGCTTCATTTTCCAATACACTGTGCAAGTTGCATTGTTTTTAGTTCAACAAAATTATCTCCAAAAAAAGGACTGAAATTGGTCCTGACATTTATTCACAACAGAATGAAGACCAGGGGTTTGAAGGGGGAGATGTGAGGCAAAGATGCTGTGTGAGGTGAAAGGGACAGGTGCATGCTGGGGAATTAGTTACTGTAGTTTGACCCACTTATTCGGCCCAGTTTACGGTCCGCAGTTGCAGCAGTGGTTGTGACACACAGCTGATACACAGAGGCAATTAATGTACCGAAGATACGGAGCCATAACTCAGTGAAATGTGTACATACCGACATAATCGTGTAGTTTTAGAATCAGTGGGACTTGCACTTTCTAAATATATAATTATCTCTGATGTCCATTGCGAATAAACTTCCATTAAACTGCTTAGAAATCAGAGCAAAAACTCTTTATAACTCCAGAGCTTGCCTGAGAATGGTCACATTTTTAAGTTTTAAAGGTGCTCTAAGCGATGTTGGGTGACGTCACTTCTTGTTGACGTTCGAAGTATTGTCAAACAAAATGGAGGCTAGCTCGCCCCTCCCTCCTCCTATATGTTGTGTTCACCAAGGTTAGTTAATTATATCCTTGTGTTGGTAGTAAGGCGAACATGAACGTCCATTTAGAAAAACCAAACTGGATTTACCCACCTGAATGTCGTTGTCTAGGACGGCTGTCCTCTAGCTAACTTCCCTCTTCACGCTTCTCTCTCCTCCACTCCCCACACCCCCCTTCATGTGCACACACACTAACCCACCAACCCCCACCCTCCAAATCCTTCTTGTCGGTTACTGGCTGGAACACTGTTTGTTATGTTTGGTGGTGCAGGTAGGTGCAGTTTGTTTTTTTTGCCGTTTGTGGAGCCTGGGCTGTCTACAGGGACTGTTTTTTTATTTTTATTTTTATTTATTTTTTTATACAGTGTGTTCAGGGGACAGGCAGCTCGCGGATAGTGAGATGTTTGCTGTATGTGACACAAAATGTTGTAGCCTCAAAAAAAACGTGTGACATCGCTTAGAACACCTTTGAAGTATTTGAATCATACTTGTGTGTACATCCATGGGAACACAGCAAAAAGGAACTGCTCATATCTAATTCAGCATACTTTTTTATTGGTGTCAAAATGTAAACATATAAAGACTTTAAAACAGGGCTGAAGTTGTAGCCCACAGCACAACTCACTATGTTTCCGGTTTACATCCTCCAAAGCATTATGGGAGGCACGGTTGACAATAGAATGTGTTGTGCAGTTGAGGTTTTAATCTAAAATGTCCACAACTGAACTATGGGACAGAACAGTGAAATGTACTTCTCTCTCAGGGAAAAGCCACAGCCACACTGACTGAAGTGTAATTGTTTTGATTTAGGGTGGTGGTAGGCAGCCTGTCCAGTGTGTCCACGTGGAGTCCTCTACAGGTGATGACCGAACACAGAAGCTCAGACATCCTCATTCCTCTGAACCCTGCAGACTCTCAGCCAGGTACTGTAGACAAAAGCTGGAGACATTATTTACAATCCTGCACCTTCAAGGAAGACAAAGAAATATTAAAAACACTTCCTGATGCATTGTGTTCCTGCATCCGTATAATATTACTTGAGTGCTTCTAGCCTGCACTGCTGCACTGCTCCTACATTTACATTCACTGCTTGCACTGCACAGTAACTATTTTACATTACATACATTCTATAAATATGTACATAAATAAAGAGTTACAGTGGCAGCTCTAAGAGTGCATTTTATTTCCCTGTTTAAGATTCGGTTCTGTTTGACTATTTTTACTGCTGATAACAGCTGCTTATGGCTTCAGCGTAGCGATCAGATTTCTGAAATCTCTGGACTTTCTCTGTTAGTCTACACCTTCACTTTCACTTCTATTATGTTTCAGTGAGCCCTGTGGAGGACTCTGATGCATTTCCTGCCCAGCGTGAGTCAACAGGACCGGTGGCAAACTGTGAGATCAGCAGATCACTGCTAACATTCAAGTAAGCTATCATTTCAGACGGAACTGATGTGCTGCTGTGTGAATTATTTGCAGTATAGTGCAAAATATTCATCATGGTTCGGTGACAGGATTAAACGGGCAAGTCTAGTCGGTGTGCTTTTCTGCTACAGCCTCAGCTTTCCTCACAAAAGTGAATTGTGAAATGTGTTTTCAGTATGGAGTCCAGTCCACCGGCAAAGTCTGCTCCACTCTCCAGTGTGCTGCCAACATCTGGTCTGCCAGAGTCCATGACAGTGGGTGAGTGCTTTTTTCCTCCTGTCTGCCTCTTCTTTCTCACTCTCTTTCACTTCTTGTTGGGTTTGTTCTTAAACCGGTTTTGTGTTGAGCACACGTGAGCGAGCACAAAGACAACCCAACAGTGTCTCTGCATACAACTTCACTCATAGCAATGAGATCACTTTACTTGCAAGGTTTGAACTTGCTAAGCAACAAAGTGGATTTCAATTTTATGAATAACGGCTGTGGTGCAATTTCCAAACAAAGACATGTCAGGAATTATACTGTTGCGATCTAAAGCAGGGATCTTCAACAGGGGGTCTGGGAACCCTAGGGCTCCTCAGATTCAATGCAGGGGGGAGAGGGGGGCACCAAATTAATCTTAATTTTTGAAAGTTTTTTTTTCAAAAATTCAAGTCTTAACATGAATCCACATATATTATCAGCAAATATAAATCCCCACTGCTTACTGACCTTTAGGTAAGGTAGTCACTAAGCCCATCCACAGATAGAGTTGATCCTAAGGATTCACTGTGCCACATGCCAAACATGATTTATAAAATCATGCCAACAGTTATGTTAATAGCTTAGTGTTCTATGCAAAAAAGGTATGTATTAGGGCTTTAGGCCGCCCTACACGTTACCGTAGACCCAGTTTAATATGCGACTTCATTTTATACAATATAATAATACAAAAACCAAATGACACTTACTAAAAGAAGTGTTATGTCATAAACATTTATGACTTGTTTATAATGTTTTTTACATGTTCATGACAGTGTCATGTCACTCTTATGTAGATACCTTCAAGCAAAGTGTTATCAAACATAGCCTCTACATAACCTCAAAACGAGTAAAATAGGCTTAGAGTTCAGCCTGTTTAGCTTCATATAAGGAAAGAATTGCCAGAAACGTATGTTAAATAGGCTTGAAACTAGATTTAGATTTATTTGTTTATGGACTGCACTCGTTCTGCTAAGCAGGCAGTCGAATCAGTGAACAGAAACGCTGAAAGTAGTAACGTTAAGGTTAGGGCCTAATGCAGCACAAGTTTCAGTAAGCGAAGTCACTTCTTTGCAGCGTCAAGGATTAATGAAATCAAACATGAAAATGATTTTAATTCGATATGGCAGCAAAAATGTAAATACAGTAGTTGAATCACCAGTTCCTCATGAGGTTTTATCCGAAGGCAGTCTGATCGCAGAGTGTATTTCCCAGATGTCTGCCATGGTACTGAATCCTATGGAAGTCCTGACATGTCTTTGTTTGGGAATTTCAGCAGCAGCTGTCGTCTGTAGCAAATTAAATCCCACTCTCTGATTGGTATTTTTTCAAACCTTGTTGTTTTCCCCTGTGATAAGAGATTGTTCAGTTCTTTAACCATATTTCACATTATAGCAAATGATCCACCAGGTGGCACTGTTGGTCCAGTGTATGCATATGTTACTTTGTACACACGTCTGCTCCCATCAAAGGGTTTTGCTTGAAAGAAAAAAATGGGAGCGCGTGACACAAAGTCAGATTGTGTGAATTCCTGTCATTTACATACAACTGTACGATTTCAGATGTGGATAAAACATGCTTGACTAGCACTTTAATGTGTGTGCGACTAACATCACACACACAGGTTTTTTTGTGGTTGGTGTTCTGCTCGGTGCCCTGGAGCTAAACAGACCACAAGACGCTCACACTGATGCTATTTGCTTCCTTGGATTGTGTGTGTCAGTCCCTCAGAAAAAGTGCACACAGAGCTCCTCTCCAGACTCACTGACACCCAACAGTCTCATAGGAAGAATTCCTTCGCGACAGAGGCAGAGATACCAATTTCTACACCTGTTGGCTCAGTAGACCAGAATGCAACGCAGCCAAAACAGCATTTTGAGTAAAAGACCATGACTTTTTCCTCGACTGGAAAAAAAAAAAACTCTCTCCCTTGCTAGCGCTGGCTCTGTTGTTTTTCTCCTCGAATACTCCTACTTCTGTGGCTGTGGAGGGAGCTTTCCAAAGTTTTGAAAAACATCCCCCTGATGATGTCATAGTGATGTCATCAGGGTTCATCTTAAAAAATGTAACAGAAACCCTTCTCTTCAAATTTAAGGTGAGGAATTTTGAAGAAGTCGGTATTTTGGATGCACTGTCTAACGAAAGACCCTATTGAGATGCATTATGGGAAATGCAGGATCCAGTGTTTTTTAAGGTTGACCCATATTAGGGACTAAATCTCAGGATACCTGGGCCTCTGCTGGTTAGTTTTTAACTCTGTCTCTTGAGTTCCCCAAATGTATGCATATACAATACTAAATTGCTTGAGCTTTTGATGAAGTCAGGAATCAAAATGAGCAGTTGATTGGCCCGTATGCTGACACAAGACAGGAATAAGACCTATGAATAGGAACATTTGCAATATATAATTACAGCGTGTGTATTTAATGCTAAAGAATAGTAAAAACAGCTAATGACAGTGTTTGCCCTCACCCATACACACACACACACACACGAATACCAAGCATGCTGGATTTTGAAGGTGTGTGTGGGAGAAACTGAGAGGAGAAATGTTGTTAGTGGATGAGGTGTGTAGTACAAGCTCTCCCTCTGTGATTTCCACCTGGCCTGACAGCTTGTGAGGCCAAGCAATCCATTGATTGGAGAGTATAGAGTCTATAATTCACAGGGCACGTCGATTACATGGCCTAGCTCTCTGCTAATGCATCTATTATTGGAACAATTGGGCAAGAGCGTGTAGGTTCCGGTGGGCGCACACACACACACACACACACACACACACACACACACACACACACACTCTAGCTGTAATTTGTCCATGTCCCCCTGCGAGGACTGAGGGGCGTCTGGCTCTACTAAAGTCCCTAATGGCTCGTCTGCGGCACCTGCTGTGAACGCGTGGTCGGACTTAAGGTCACGTTTATTTCTGGCCTGCTGATGTGGAGAATGGAGCTGTGGAGATAATAGACTTCCTTTATCTCTTCTAGTCTCTGTTGTGCTCTTCATCTTCTCCTCCTCGCCCAACCAGGCACTTCGCTCGGGGCTGGAGGAGACCTACTTGTGTCTTGGGCTACATCGACACCCTACATTAGTTATGAGAATTGAGATGTGGTCTCTGCATGTTGTGTGTGTGTGTGTGTGTGTGTGTGTGTGTGTGTAATGGTGGAATGCGATGTGCAGGGTAGATTAACTCCTTGTCCCGTGGTTATTTTTGGAAATCCTGGTAACAGCCTAGTTAGGGGCTTTTTAAACCTTCATGTGCACCCCCAAGCGTAACTATGGAGATGAGTCACTGTACCACCACACAGCCGGGCCCAAATCTGTCCTTTACATCAGGACGGAGATTAACATCAGCCAGTAGCTGACTGCTAGCAGACTTGGGCTGTAGCTGATGCAGTTCAACTGACTGATGCTTTAAGGCTAGAAAGGATTCTGTGGATTTCACACTGAAGTTGCTGCTATCTGATGTTGTTTAAATTCGAACAGATTCCATGGCAAAATGACACTTAGTGCTGCAGCTGATTATCATATTCAATGAATATTGTTTTTTTCCTACATAGTGATCCTGGAATTGTCTATATTTAGGCTTGGTTTCTTTTCTCTTAAAGTCAGAGTACTTTACAAGAGCTCAGTAATTATACTAGCTTTGGAGAAACATCCAAAATCATTACTCCAGATATATTTTTGGGTGACAGCTTTGCTACAATAACAATTTTCAGATGGTGTGTCTATCTATGCTCTCTTCAAAGCCACCAGACTCCTTTGACAAAAAACAGTAATTTTACCTCGCAGAACATGAGAGTTCCTGGTCTTGCGCTGCGTGGATCGGTTAGTTAGTTCATGTTAATATGTGACTTTGGTGAATCCAAACTAACCCTTGAAAGCACCAAAGTCACTCAATAACACAAACAAACTGACCAATTAGGCGCAGCGGTAGACCAGCAACTTCCGTGTTTTGCAATGTAAAATTACTCTTTTTGTCCAAGGAGTCTGGTGGCTTTAAAGAAAGCATAGATGGATATAAAGGCTTCCACAGCAATACATTATAGCTTCCGTGTCGGTACTCCTGCCTGCTTCTCCAAACTGGGGAAGTGCCATTCACCATCTACTGTAGATAATACACTGACTATGGATAAGTACCTCATACAACCAAAACGCAAATCTGAACAATCCCTTTTTAGGCACAAATATCAGCAGAATATATCAGTGAATTCATTAGAGGGCTTTTGGTACTTTGGTACTAGTAACTGTTCTAAGTGGTAACACAATAAAAATGTCTGGTGTTGGTGTGTAGATGTTTGAGCCAAAATAACCAAGAAGATGATGGTTTTCTTGTCCTGCTATCAGCTGTGCTCAATTATATAATCGGTTGCACAAAAATAATACTGCCTACCTCCTGCAAATGACACTTTCTCAGCGGACTATAATTCACTTGTAATTGTTGTTGTGAGTTTGGTTTCATATTTTCGTAAAAAGTGTTGTGGTGTTGAGTGTTTTGTTTCCCCGTTTTTGACTATTATTATGGTTGGTTGTATTTCTGTTTCTGTTTCCTTTATTTTCCATGGATTGTTTATGTTTAGTTTTCCTGTTTGTATTGTGTATGTTTCTGTGAGGATTGTTTCTGTTTCTGTTCCCTGTTGTGTATATTTCTGTTTCCTGTTTTATTGTGATAATCGGGTTTTCTGTCTTGTCTAGTTTTACTTCCTGTGTTTGTGTGTACTTCTGTCATGTCTTCCAGTGTCAACTCAAGTCAGTTTCTGTGTTTCCTGTAGTTACCTGTTTTTGTACTTCCTTTGTTTTTTGGATTCCTTTTTACTACCTCCTGTAATTGTTTTTTTGCCTGCGGCAGCTCTCGGGACTCCCTTGGTTGATTTTTGTGTTTTGTCAAATAAATCCTCAACGCCAACTTTCTCCTGCCTGCCTGCCTCTCTCTGCGATTGGGTCCTCTAATTCCCTGCTGTGTAACAATAAGTTTATGAACCCATGCTAAAGTTAACTAAAAAGAGGAATAAAAAAAATCATCTTTTGGGACTTGATCTTAATGCCTTAATTAGAAAATCCGACCTTTAAGGACACCAATTTTCTTTGTGAATGAATAATGTATCGTAAATAAATAAATAAGTAAGTACACCCCTATGTTAAATTCCCATAGAGGCAGGCAGATTTTTATTTTTAAAGACCAGTTATTTCATGGATCCAGGATACTATGCATCCTGATAAAGTTCCCTTGGCCTTTGGAATTAAAATAGCCCCACATCATCACATAACCTTCACCATACCTAGATATTGGCATGGGATACTTTCCATAAGATCATCTCTCAATGCAAATCAAACCAGCTATTAGGCTAACTGAAATAGAACCATGCCAATCTCTAGGTATGGTGAATTCCTCTTTTTAGTCAACTTTAGCATGCGTTCATAAACTTATGAGCACAACTGTACATAGTTTAATGCAAATGGTAGCCAGTGTCCCCTACATGTATCTCTGATTAGTTTATTTATTCAGGGATTTTTTAGTAGCTTCCTAAACAGTATGCTTTACTATCGCAATAAAAGTGTTCTCTCTGAGTCCAATTGATATTCTGTATAACTTTGTCACCTGGAAAAAGTAAAAAACTGATTTCATGAAAGCAGTTCATCTTACGGATGGAACAAAAGTGCAGCATTAAAAGTGGGATTCTGTTTTTTTTTTTTTTCTACATTTGAAAACTGTAGGTTATTAGTTTATGCATATTGCTGTGTGTATTGTCTGTGTGTGTTTTGTGTATTTGAAGTAGCTTTAGTGCATACATCTCACCATGGTCTCTCTCTCCTCTGCAGTGGAGCTGCGTCAGGCCATTGTAGCCATGATGAACAGGAAGGACGAGCTGGAAGAACAAAACACGTATGTTGGGATCATTTCTCCAATATTTGCTGCTTGCCAACCCCCAAACACACACACAATTACACACACATACTCACACTCTGGACTGGAGGAAGATATCGAATGACTTTTCTGTATAAATTGTGTCTGCTTGTTTTCTTTTTATCCTGAGACGAGAGTTTTTTGTGCTGACTTGGGGCCAGTAAACGGTTTTGTTTGTGTTTTGTTTTTAGCATTAAGCCACCAGAGGCTGTGATTTATGCTCATTTAACAGCTGCTTAAAAGGATCGGGGTGCAAACTGCAAAGCACAGTTCAATAAAAGTCTGTTGTAATGATGAAAATAACAGTCTAGTGTGTCTAGTCTAGTGTGTATACACCTTTGCGATTTATCCTAAATAAATGTTAATCTTCTGCCAAGCAGTATTTAAATCTTTATGATAACTAATGTGATTTGTACTCGAGGCATTAAGAAAACAGCGATGCAATCACACGATGGGTGTTGATTAAGTGTTTTGTATCAGTGCCGTGTGTGACTGCGATTAAAGAAGCTTAATAATGTTTATCCGCTCTACCGTTAATGAAAATAACATTAGCAGAATGTCAACATGTAATATGTCTAAATGTGAAGGATTAGGTCTGCACAAGACGTTATCACCTGAATGTAAATGGGACGGCAAATACAGAGATACGTGACCTAACCTCGTGGATTTGACAGGTCTCTTCGCAGTCTGCTGGATGGGGAGATGGAGCACTCAGCAGGCCTGAGGCAGGAAACCGATCTGCTGAAGAGGAAGCTGGCAGAGCTGGAGGAGAGACACACAGCCAAGGTCCAGGCACTGGCCAGGTAGGAAACAGAGCGTATAGCTTACAATGTGGAAGATTAAAGCTGCACTTGGCTCAAATTCTCCAAGAAAAATGGTCCCATTTTTATTTTTATTTTTTAACAACCATTAACACAGATTAGAGCTGAGACAGTGTACATTTACTTATTTGCTAAACTGTTGAACTAGAGCTGAGACGTTTAGTCGATTAATCGATTGTAGCAACCCAGTAGTGTTCTTTATGTATTCAAATCCAAACATTCACATTTTGGTCGAAGTACGTTACGTTTTAGCATCAAAATGCTGTTTTCCCAAGCCATTCTTACAACTCCTCTAACAAACTACGTGACGTGACGTAAGTTCTGTATGATGACAGCACACTACTGTCATGGATACGTCCACGTGTACAGTACAGTACAGTACACAACAGTAACTGTGATTGCTATCGGCACAGCCTCAGTTTAGAGAATCAGACAGAAAGGGAAACATTTTACTGCTGTGTTTGCCACGTTAGGTTGGATATGAAAGTCACACAATAACACAAACAAACTAACTGATCGAGGCAGGGGTAGCAACTCCCATGTTCTGTGAGGTAAAATGGCTGTTTTTGTCAAAGTAGTCTGGTGGCTTTGAATAGAGCGACATGTAATGCTGTGGTAGCCTGGCTCCGCCCTCCTACGTACTTCCGCTCAGTTTTCATTTTCCTTCAGTACTCCGTCTGGGTTTGTGGTATATTCTTGGGTTTTCTCCGGTCACATTTTTACCGGTCCAATCAGTGAACAGAGGGAGTGGCTGAGAACGATGATGTTGAGGACGTGCGCTAGTTTGAGTTGTAGTTCTGTAATGACGGCAGAGAAAGATGCGAGTGAAGCCATTTGGTCCATTGTGGCAACACCGCCGAATATCCAGAAGTTAAAACCCGAGCAAGAACAATCTTTGCTGAGTTTTGTTGGTATCCATGATGTTGTAGCCCTCCTCCTCCCCACAGGGTTTGGGGAGGAGGAGGGCTACAACATTTGAAGTTTTGATTGTCCAGCTTGCTCTGTTAGTGGTGAAGGAGTTGGCTAAGGCTAACGCTAGCAATGCTAAGCCGACGTCACGACCAAACGTTAGCGATTGGTTATGGCAGATCCAGAGTGGCTCTGGCCAGATCCAATAGTTTTAAACTTCAACAGAGTACCCGTCTTCAAGGAAGTTAACACTTATCAGTGGAGAGTGGCCAGACTCTCTGTACAAATGAAATGTACCAGAGTCTGGTAGGACCAGGCTACTGCGTCCACAGCAGTAACATTACATTGCTTAACTTCTGTGCCGTTATGTCCAAACTTAGCACAGCTTACATTGACTTAGCCAGTGCTAGCGTTAACATTATTTACAACAAGTATAAGCTAATAAGGTAAGCGGGCGTTTCCATTTGAAAAACCTGGAATAGAACGCAGATGGACTCGACCTTTTAATAGGCAACTATAATGATTATCTTGTAAGCAGTTTTCAAGCAGAAATCCCCCACAACCTCCAGTATCCCAAATTGTGAGGCTTTTCTTTATACATTATATATATATATATATATATACATATTACATGTACAGTAAATGATATATCTTTGGGTTTTAAACTGTTCAAATGAATTTAAAGATGTCACCTTGGGCTCTGGGAAATTGTAACCAGCATTACTATTTTCTCATATTTTCTACACCAAACGGTTCACTGATTTATCAAGATAATCTACAGGTCAATCAATAATGGAAATGTCATTACTGCCCTTGAAATAACAACTCAAGAGAGCTTTAAACTCCGAATAATTATCTTCTGTTTCCACCTGTAGAAGCTGGAAGTGTGGAGTTTTCTAACATAGTTCTGTATGGCCATCACTCTATTTTATCACGCTGTATCTGCAACAACATTGATTGTTATCTCTCTTTACTCCAATCAACATATCGTCATTTGAAATGTCTCTATAAGAAAAGTGTCTATTTTGAGGAGAAAATCCAGCACAAGCTACTAGTAAAGAGGAAGTAGATCTAATGCCCAGTGATGCACCTTCTACTTTGGAGTCTGAGGACAAAGGTAACTTTGTTGTTGTTTCCTTCATCATCAGCTCAAAATGAGTAGTAGCTGTGTATGGCTGATGGGAGGATGTTTTCCAAAGCAAAGTGCCTTGTTTTTTTTTTTTAGAAAAGCTGGCATTTTAAGCACTCGACATTGTAATGATTGTTTGATTGGTACTAGCCATTCATTCATATCAACCCCCTGCATATATTCGTTGGCTGTTTAGTGCTGTGGGATCGTTTTATATCATGCAGTTTTAATTGCAATTCAATTTATTTGACTAGCCCTTTCTCACATTTTGACTTGTCATAACAGGAAGTACACAGGTGGCATAATAACATTAACAATAGCCATGTTGAGTTCAGTCGAAGTTTGGGAACTTTCGTCTCATGTATCTACAAATTGTTTTTCAGTCAGTGAACATTGTGTATAAGCTGTAATAGCCTCGAGGGCCTTCATGTCTTGCGATTAAAGCTGCTTTGTTGCTGCTGATTGTGCTGGGCTGTGCCTTACACCTACAGTCGCTGCATCAGTGTATCACAGTAATTACCACTACACCGCCAAATGACAAGAGCTTTACACAGTCAGGAAAAGGAACTATATTTGTGCTATCACTATAACTATCACTAAGTCTCCACAGCGAGTTCAATTCGCTCATGATGAAAAGTATGGAGAGCGAAAGTCAGAACCACTTTTTCCCTTTAAAACCCATTGTGGTAGCCTGGTCCTACCAGATTCTCGTCATTTGTACAGAGAGTCTGGCCACTCTCCATTGACAAGTGTTAACTTCCTTGAAGGCAGGTACTCTGTTGAAGTTTAAAACTATTGGATCTGCCCAGAGCCACTCCGGATCTGCCATAACCAATCGCTAACGTTTGGTCGTGACGTTGGCTTAGCATCGCTAGCGTTAGCCTTAGCCAACTTCTTCACCACTAACTGAGCGAGCTGGAAAATCAAACTTTTGCCATCATCATGGCCACCAACAGCCACCAACAAAACTCAGCAAAGATTGTTCTTCCTTGGCCATTTATTAAATTAATACGTTTCAATGTCAGTGATCGATTTTATAATCGTTTCATCTGATCTGAGGCCATATGTTTTGGACACTCGGGTGAAGAGAGGGGCGGAGCTGTCAACCGATCACCATCTGGTGGTGAGTTGGGACAAGGGGTGGGGGAAGACTCTGGACAGACCTGGTAAGCCCAAACGGGTAGTGCGGGTAAATTGGGAACGTCTGGAGGAGGCCCCTGTCCGACAGACTTTCAACTCACACTTCCGGCGGAGCTTTTCGGGCATCCCTGTGGAGGCTGGGGGCATTGAACCCGAGTGGACAATGTTCAAAGTTTCCATTGCTGAAGCTGCGGCGAGGAGCTGTGGTCTTAGGGTCTTAAGTGCCTCAAGGGGCGGTAACCCACGAACACCGTGGTGGACACCAGTGATCAGGGAAGCCGTCCGACTGAAGAAGGAGTCTTTCCGGGATATGTTATCCCAGAGGACTCCGGAGGCAGTTGCAAGGTACCGAAGGTCCCGAAGGGCTGCAGCTTCTGCAGTGAAAGAGGCAAAGCAGCGGGTGTGGGAGAAGTTCGGAGAAGACATGGAGAAGGACTTTCAGCACAAGGTGCTTCTGGAAAACCGTTCACCACCTCAGGAGGGGGAAGCAGGGAACCATCTAAGCTTTGTACAGTAAGGATGGGACGCTGTTGACCTCAACTGAGGAGGTAATAGGGCGGTGGAAGGAGCACTTTGAGGAACTCCTAAATCCGACTAAGACGCCCTCTATGGTAGAGGCAGAGCTGAAGGATGATGGGGGATTGTCGTCAATTTCCCTGGTGGAAGTTGCTGAGGTAGTTAAACAACTCCACAGTGGCAAAGTCCCAGGGATTGATGAGATCCGTCCAGAAATGCTTAAAGCTCTGGGTGTGGAGGGGTTGTCTTGGTTGACACGCCTCTTCAACATTGCGTGGAAGTCTGGGATGGTGCCTAAGGAGTGGCAGACCGGGGTGGTGGTTCCCCTTTTCAAAAAGGGGGACCAGAGGGTGTGTGCCAATTACAGGGGTATCACACTTCTCAGCCTCCCCGGTAAAGTCTACTCCAAGGTGCTGGAAAGGAGGGTTCGGGCGATAGTCGAATCTCAGGTTGAAGAGGAACAATGCGGATTCCGTCCTGGCCGTGGAACAATGGACCAGATCTTTATTCTCGCAAGGATCCTGGAGGGAGCCTGGGAGTATGCCCAACCGGTCTACATGTGTTTTGTGGATCTGGAGAAGGCGTATGACTGGGTCCCCCGGGAGATACTGTGGGAGGTGCTGCGGGAGTATGGGGTGAGGGGGTCCCTTCTCAGGGCCATCCAAACTCTGTACGACCAAAGCGAGAGCTGTGTTCTCGGCAGTAAGTCGGACTCGTTTCAGGTGAGAGTTGGCCTCCGCCAGGGCTGCGCTTTGTCACCAATCCTGTTTGTAGTATTTATGGACAGGATATCGAGGCGTAGTCGGGGTGGAGAGGGGTTGCAGTTCGGTGGGCTGGGGATCTCATCGCTGCTTTTTGCAGATGATGTGGTCCTGATGGCATCATCGGCCTGTGACCTTCAGCACTCACTGGATCGGTTCGCAGCCGAGTGTGAAGCGGCTGGGATGAGGATCAGCACCTCTAAATCTGAGGCCATGGTTCTCAGCAGGAAACCGATGGAGTGCCTTCTCCAGGTAGGGAATGAGTCCTTACCCCAAGTGAAGGAGTTCAAGTACCTTGGGGTCTTGTTCGCGAGTGAGGGGACAATGGAGCGGGAGATTGGTCGGAGAATTGGCGCAGCGGGTGCGGTATTACATTCAATTTATTGCACCGTTGTGACGAAAAGAGAGCTGAGCCAGAAGGCAAAGCGCTCAATCTACCTTTGTTTGTTTTCGTTCCTACCCTCACCTATGGTCATGAAGGCTGGGTCATGACCGAAAGAACAAGGTCCAGGGTACAAGCGGCCGAAATGGGTTTCCTCAGGAGGGTGGCTGGCGTCTCCCTTAGAGATGGGGTGAGAAGCTCAGTCATCCGTGAGGAGCTCAGAGTAGAGCCGCTGCTCCTTCGCGTCGAAAGGAGCCAGTTGAGGTGGTTCAGGCATCTGGTAAGGATGCCCCCTGGGCGCCTCCCTAGGGAGGTGTTCCAGGCATGTCCAGCTGGGAGGAGGCCTCGGGGAAGACCCAGGACTAGGTGGAGGGGTTATATCTCCAACCTGGCCTGGGAACGCCTTGGGATCCCCCAGTCGGAGCTGGTTAATGTGGCTCGGGAAAGGGAAGTTTGGGGTCCCCTGCTGGAGCTGCTACCCCCGCGACCCGATACCGGATAAGTGGACGAAGATGGATGGATGGAATACGTTTCTCTATAGAGCTCCCCCTACAGCTTCGGAATACATATTTGGCAGCTCCTATGTTTACTTGTGTCTGACTCCTCGCTCGGTCTTCCGTTTCCTCTTTCTCTGTTCCTCCGACAATGCTTTCATAGCTTTCTGCTTCATTTTTGCCTGCTCAGCCACGACGATGACAAAAACTCGCCGGCCCAAAGTTGCAAGGGTGGTTTTTCAGCAACAACAGGCGCTAGGGGGGAGCAAGACGACCACCATTCAACAAAAAAAAAGTCATATAACCATTCCAATGACTCCGAAGCTGTTCAGTTGAGATAAGTTAAGCTAAAAAAATGGCATACTTCCCCTTTAAAGCAACACTATGTAACTTTTCCCACTTCGGTCCCCCTACAGGTTGTCTCATTGGAACTACAGCTGCAGCAAGTTACATAGTGCTGATTTAATTACGACAAGTGTACACGCCTCGTCATCATATAAGAAAGCCTACCTTGGACAAAAAACGAATTGCATTCCTTAGACTTGAAAGTGGAGAGAGAAGTGGGAATGACATACAACAAAGGGCCGCAGGTCAGAACCGAATCAGCAGTTGCTGCGTCAAGGACTGATCCTCTGTATATGGGCGCGTACTGAACCAGGTGAGCTACCCAGGCGCCCCCAATAAGCAGGGTTAAGTTAAAATGGATGAAAGAAAACTTCCCTATCGATATGTATTAGGGATGTAACGATTACCGGTGTAACGGTAAACCACGATAAAAATGTTGATGGTAACAATTACCGTTTTCATTTTAAAATATCATTATTATCACGTTGGATTACCACGGTGTGGAAACTGTTTGTATAATCCTTCCCAGCTTCATTCGAGTCTCCTGAAGTTGCCGCGCAGGCGCATTGCGTAGCCTACAACGTGCGTTTCTTGAAGTTGGAATCATGGCAGAAGGAGGAGATGACAACGCTCAGGACATTTATCAGCCCTCTAAGAGGACTAAGTCTGAAGCATGGGCATATTTTGGTTATTATAAGAATGCTGAAGGACAGTTATCCTGTCTGCAGAACGTGCAGGAAAAAAGTATATAATTAGTGGTGTGTCTTTGATTTGTTTACGTATTGTTCTTTATGTCTTAGCTTGAATGTTTGGATTTGTAATTTATAATAATAATAATAATTTATAACTACACTACTGGAAATGTTCCTGACAAATAAGCTGTTTACATGCTGATCCATTGCATCCTTTGATGTTAAAAGTTGCACTTTTGATAAGGTTTTGCCTATATTTTTGTAATATAATAAACACTTACACTTTGAAACTATTTCAGCTTGTGTAGGCCTATCAGTGCTTTCTGAACATATTGAACACACTTTTAAAATACCGCGATAATACCGAAAACCGTGATCATTTTGGTCACTATAACCGTGAGGTTAAATTCTCATACCGTTACATCCCTAATATGTATAATACAAAATGTAGCGCCTCTTGTACAAGAGCTTTTCGACAGTGATGATGACAATGTAAGAGATGATTAGGATTAGAATTATTTCACCCGTCCGTCCACGGTTGGTGCTGGGACGGTTCCTGTCATCTAAGCTGTTCATCACACATTCACTACGCTTGGCGCTGTGCTCCCCCCCAGTGTCCTGACTCCTTAGCCATCAAATGTCGGCAACAGGTTTTTTTTTTCTTTTTCTGGTAGCGCACTGATGGAAGTGGCGCGGTGTGGATGAAATTAGATCATGAAAAAAATATTATTATTTCAGGTGGTAACGTGTTACTTATCCCCAACGCTGCCAATAAGTGACCACCTGCAGTTTCCCTGGAAGTGAATTGCGTCACCTCAGCATTTACAATTGATAGCCTATATGCCAGAAGTCTCCAGTCGAGCCTAGAGCCCTTTAAATAGAGCATTAGTCATCCTTCAGCAGTCTAAACAGAAAGCCCCGGCACGTCTGCGTTCAGATAGTAGCCTCCTACAATAAGTCAAGCCACCAGCTAGGATTGATCGAGTGACTCAAGTTAATTGTGTAAGGACTGCTACAGCTGATGGGTCCCCAGCTTGGCGAAGGGAGTGCGGCCGCTGACGGGGGCTTTTTAAATTTGTTAATAAATTTGTTGATAATTTTCATGTTCACTTGGAACAATTTTGATGGAGTTGAAATGGCAAGTGAGGTAGCGAGAGTGTACAGGGAACAAGGGATGGCCCTCATGACTGCCTGACTCTCTCTGCAGGCGACTGTGACATACAGTGTGCTTTTTCTCCCAGTCAAACGCACACACTCCAACACACAAAGGCGATTCTATAGTCCGCCGCTAAATCTCAAGTGCTGCTTTTCCTTCTCAGTCAAATCTGTCTCGATCAATGGTGGCTATAAATACCACTGAAGGAGCAGCTAGCCACTGAATGAGGGCTGGAAGCTGTCAGCATCATTCAGTGAAAGGAGGCTACTGGCAACGGTTGCTAAGAATCCCACAATTCTTTGTGATTCACGCGCACTAAGAGTGAATCGGGAGTCAGTAAGCCTGACATAAAATCTGACACCGAACAGTAACATCTTAACACTTGAATGGACAGTTGGCTCGCTCGGTGACCGGCAGCTGGCTGAAGTGCTTTACTGCTGCTGAGTTAATTGAGACAGATTGTTAAATCCGCTCTAACGGTGACAGGAATCACTTCGCTGAGAGCGGAAATCTTCAGGTTAAATGTTTATCTTTACTATCTTGTGGCCCCGCTGTTTGAGGAAGGCGCCGTCAGTCATCTACTTATTTTAGTGCTTCTCCTAGTAGTACAGTAGTAGAGCAGCCCCCAAACCCATGGAAGTGGCGTGTGTGTGTGTGCGTGCGCGTCTTGAGCCCGGCTGCATATGGGGGTGGCAGAGGATGAGCGAGCCGCCATAGATAGATTTCGGCTGACGTAGACTCCGGCAGAGGGGAGTGGGCTAGAATCAGCCCGCTGCTCACTTACCCACACACAAAACTCAGATGTACTTTACAGCAGGACCCTTACTCACTCACACACACACACACACACACACACACACACACACACACACACACACACACACACACACACACATATCCAAATATAACATGAGAATGTAAGACTCTCACTCACACATTGACGCATAGCTGCCCACGTACTCAGCCTCAACTTCTCCCAGACTGGAGAAATCCGAGTGCACGTGCAATAGTCCTCATGTATGTATGTATGCACGCAGCGCCTCACCACTTGGTGCCAAACTTAATTTGTAATTCTGTCCTTTTATGGTATTCTGCAAGTGTTTGTAGTCAACTGTGCTAATTGGATTTACTGTTATTGAGCTTTCTACTGGTGGCAAATACCACGGTATTATGGACTGAAGATCAGTATTGTGACAGAATTTAGGGGATTGCCATTAGTGATACATAAACATACAGTATTTCCACACATTACCAATAATTGGTAAAATGCTTACTATGATTACCAAGCAAGTACAAACATTTGGTGCTCATTTGACTCTGCTGCTGCAACACTGAGATAAGGAAAGACAATTGAAATGCAATGCTTTGCAATACTTTTCAGCTGTCAGCATTCACTCCCATTTTCTACAGGAAATGCATTTTCTAGTAAATAAATATCGCTTTTGAATATATTATATGTATTTTCAAAATAAGTCGGTATCACTAATCCATACATTATCTTCCTAAACACTAAATCTGTAAATTTAGATTTGAAAAACTACTGAAGCTTACTTGTATGTTGACTTCTCTACAAAGAGAAGCTCCCTGTGAGGTTTCAACAACAAGTAGCAGGATCATTTCATCCAATGTTTTTGTAGAAATACATTTTTGTGATCACGCTTGTCACAAATCTACCTTACCTATTATGTAGACCAACAATGGCATTTTAATTTGTAGAAAATAATCACAATTTAAAGGTAGTCTGTGGAGTTTTTGACCACTAGTAGCGCTGAGCAATGTTTTTATGAGTGGCTGTCAGGTCTGTTGTATAGTGTGTGCACATGTACATGGCGCAAACATGCAGGGCAACTTGTTAGATACTAATTATTAAGCCCTACTTTAGGTCTAGATTTAAACATTTTATGATAACCCAAATCCGACGTGATAACTAGGGCTGTGCTTAAAATTTGATATGACAGTATATCGTGACGTAGTCCTCGTTTATGTGCGTATCGATGCAGATGCTTCTATATCAATACAATTATAGCAAATGTTGTAACTGCAGTTTTGAAAAAGAAACCTCACCTATAGTGCGGTGCACAATAAAGCCAATAGGTGGAAGCAGAGGCCAACCCACATTACACAATCAGCGCATTTTTCAATTTAAAACCAACATTCCTTCAAGCATGTTAAGTTTAAAAATGTAAGAATATTTAATATTAATATAAAGAATATTAACTTTGGGATAAGAAGGAGAATATTTTATTTAACTTTTAAGATCTCTATGGGCCTGAAAAATCAAGATGTATCGTATCGCGAGGTTGTAGGCAATTCCCAGCCCTAACGATATCTGTCCTCACATCTCCGTATCTTCATCACACAGCGCCTTTTATTTAGTTACCGTCACTGCTAATGATAAAAAAGACATTGAGTCGTTAAAAAGAACTGTTGCTTTAAAAATAGAATGAAATTGGCCTTGCTCTGAATGTCTAACCCTCAAACTTGTTCCCTCAAGCCTGCACACACACACACACACACACACACACACACACACACACACACACACACACACACACACACACACACACACACACACACACACACTCTCTCTCTCTCTCTCTCTCTCTCTCTCTCTCTCTCTTTCTCTCTTTTCCTCTCTTTCCCCACAACTACTTCTTGTCCCCCTTTTTAGACGTCAGTTGGCAGAGCAGAAAGCAGGCCTCTCGCTGCAGGAAGACGGGAAAGCGGCCAGTCGAGTGGGCTCGGGCCAGGAAGTGGTACCTCGTCACTGAGGGGGTGGTTGGACAGGCGGACAAATACACGCACGCACACACGCGCGCACACACAAATGAAACGGGAGCAGATGCCTTTTTCTTAGCTGGCTGGGCTGTCGTCTTTTCTCCAGGCAGTCTGGTGCAGTGATCTAAGAAGCGGCAGAGAGAGCGGCTGTGAAGTTTGCCTATTGTACTTGTTGGGAGAATTTAGACTCAATGTTTTCTTCCTTTTTGAAGTCAATTATATCACTCTGCCCGGGGCGGGGGGGCTTTTTCCTTTAATGCTGAAGTTTTAACAACCCAGCCCTGCACCCCATTGCCTTCTTGTGCCTGAGTGGATGTGTGTGTGTTTATACAGCTCTGTGCATTGAGTCTTTGGAAGTGTGACACGAGAGTGTATGCTTGGAAGTATTTTTTTTTTTTCCCCCAGCAAGGCTGAGCAGTAAATTGCACTCAGGAGCATTACCCAGCGACTGAGCTATCTGTCTCTGAAGGCGTCTTTGTACCTCTCATTTACTACTTCCAAACAAAACCAGATCATACCTGAAGAACAGCCAATTTAGCTGTGTTTAGTGCACATTAAGACGACTACTAAGTATGGGGATAATAAAGGAAGGAGTGGTGGGAATACAAGAGATAGAGAAAAATCACCCCAGGGCTTCTTTCAACTTAAGTAATTACTGCATGTAGTTTAGGTTTAAGCTTCCCTCTTGAGATACTTTTTGAGAAGCTAAGATTCTACATCCTTCCTCTCTTTTTAATAATCTCTTCCAGTATTTGCTTTATTAAAAACACGCACAAACATTACAGTCGTCACTAGCTTTCGCCCTTTCACACAAAATATTTACAATGTCTTTATCTCTTAAACGCACACTGTTTCTCTTTCACCATCTCCTCTGTTTGCACACAAAACAGTTACCAGTTTCTTTAAATCTATCTCGAAGGCACACACAGCATTTACAGTATATCTCTCTTTGTTTCTTTTGCAAACAAAAACGTATTTTATGAATCTCCTCTTGCGCAAACACTGCTTCCCACTTTTTTGCTCGCACGGAAGAAGATGAGGTGATTTCAACAGTTGTATTAACCAACGTGGTTAATAGGCTTATTCTCTGAGCAGGCGTTCACACTAACAATATTTCTGGGTCAGACTACTGCCCTTGATGAGAAAGTGGTTTGTGGCTGGTCCCATATCAGCTGGACGAAGAATGCAGTTTTCGCAACAGAGATGCCGAGCAAGTACTTCTCATTTAAAACTTTACTGTCCCTTGAGGCAGAGAAGACACTTAGAGTTTCAGATGACTTTCAGACCCTCCACATTTCCAGCGATATAGCATTCACTAGAAGCACAACATGAAACAACTTTAATGGATCGCTCTCAATTGGAAAGCATTAACGGAGAGCCAAAGCCGCTGTTTCTTGCTACAGTTTTAGGAAAGAGAAAATTGTGCAATATTGACGCTCCCACAGGGCTTTGTAGTTTAGATTTGTTTGATTTCCAATAGTCAAGTTCTGTCCTGTGGGTCTGAATAATGGTTGTCCACTAAACTGAGGTTGTAATGATGGACTCGCCAGAAGCCTGGAAGTGAATGCAACACAGAAATGTAGGCCTAAGTGGGTATTTATTAGCATATGGCTGTCCAAATGTATGGGTGCAGTTTACACACTGTGTATACAAGGCAGTTTACTCCCTGGGTCAAACGTATAAGGCAGAATTGAAAATAACTAATGTTTTCCTTTTACCGTGGAGAAATTCAGTTACTTGCATGGTGTACAAAGAAGTAATGCTGAAACATTTGGTCGATTTGTGTTTCTCAACTTGGGAGTCAGGGTTGATTAAGGGCTCACGAGAGAAATCTAAGTGGTTCCGAGATGAATATATGGTGGTCCAGACTAAAATATCTCAACAACTAATGGATGGATTGCCATGACATTTGGTACATACATTCATGGTGCCCAGAGGATAAATCCTAATGACTTTGGTGATCCCCTGTGTTTTAATCTAGCAACACGAGCAGGGCAAAATCTTTCAATTCATTCTGTGAAAGATCTCAACATCTACTAGACGAATTGGCAAAGGATCTTGTCCACACATTCATGGTCTCTAGACGATGTATCTTTAGGACTTTGGTGATCCCTTAGTCTCGCATTGCCAGACTGGCTAGTCCACACAGCAGAAAAACGTGCTCCGATTTATTGGCATTACTTTAAACCAATCACAATTGTCTTGGGTGGTGCTAAGCGCCGAGCAGCGCCCCGGTGCCGCTGCAAAATAGCCTCAGGAAGGAACATGTTTTGGTAGAACGTGTACGTTCAAAAGTTGTTTTAGTCGTACAACAGAAAATTCAGATTGGACAGATAGTCTAGCTAGCTGTCTGGATTTACCCTGCAGAGATCTGAGGAGCAGGTAACCATAGTCCTCATAAGTTGAGTTTAAAATGCCAACACAAAGAAAGCGGAAGATAACAGACATCTGGCCAAAAAGGACATCCGGCGGAATTTCTGGCGCCACCGGAGCAATCCCGGAAGTAGAAGGTCGTGGCTATAGACTAGTGATCCCCTGACTTTTCCTCTCACGTCACCATAAGGTTGACATTTGTGGTTAGAAGTGCAGCCCCACAGAGCCACGTAGCACAGCTTGAATCGACTCTACTTCACTCCCTTTATTTTGGATTTCCATTAGCAAAAATTGTGGATAGTACCTGGTACCTAATTTGTTTTTGTTACCACCTGGGTCGTGGTTCCACGTGAGCTGAGCAGATACTAGAAGTTGTAGTTAAAACACTGCAGAACACTTATTGAACAGAGAGAATCGTCACTAGTGGGACATGGGCCATCCTGCACAAACCCATAATTTTTAAATAGCCAAGCTGCTGTCAGTAATTCACTTGCCCCAGATAAAAACAAAAATAGCACCCCTCAAAACTAGTGAGGTCGTACACTAGCGAGTCCAGCAAGTGTCGCGTTAAAGTTGAGGTCATGGCAGTTTCATGCAGCTTTACTATGGCGATCAGCTGAGAATCCCGCCTACACTGAGGGGATACTATCCGCAGAGGGAAAAAAAATAGAGAAAAGCACCTGGTGCCAAAAGTGAGAGGAGTTGAGTCAGACCGTGTGGTGGAAATGAGGCCTACATTTTGTTTCATTAAAAATGCCAGAAAGTTTTACATCTTCAGACTACTACAAGCAATTAAAAATGATTGATTTAGTTAATTGACAGACAACTGTCCAGTTAACATTTTTGATAATTAATCATTCAAAAAAATTCATTAAGAAAAAATCCTTTTCCAGCCGTTTCCAGCTTCTCAAAAGTTAAGATTTCTCTGTTTTATTTCATTGTGAATTGAATTGGTTTTGGCCTGTTAGTTGGACAAAACAAGCAATTCAAAAATCATCTTGAGGGCTTGAGTTAAGGATAAATTGTAAAAAATAATTGATGGAATACGAAATAATGAATATGATTATTTGCAGCCCCGACGGGAAGTGTCGTATTACCCTGTGCCTTTGAGCCGTGATGGGAAACCTAATAGGAGCAAGGCATATATTTTCTCCTGATATTAAACCGAGGCATACAAGAGACATAAAAAGTAGAAAAGGAATGAAAATGTAATATCTGGGGATGTTGAGGAATGAGGTGGAGAGTTGGCTTATCAGTAATGAGCAGGTTAAACGCTCATGGGGGAAAACAAGAAGTTGTGTTTGATTTAGCATGTGGTGGCCTGGCCTGCTGTACGACCTGAGGGAAGCCGCTCCAACACAGAGGGTGTATTTTACACCCCCGGCTCGTGTTTTATCGGCCTGCTCTGAAATTGGATTTGAAAATGTACCGAGCAGGTGCGGCTGTTCCCTCATAACCTGCAGGACATGGCTTATTTACATTGTCCCACTGATAGCGCCAGTGATATCAGCTGACACCAGCGTGTGTACACGTCCCCAAATTTCCCTCAAGACCGCTTATATTGTTCTGTCAGGATTTGTTTTGTACTAGTGTGTCTGAGTGTTATCTGAGACGATGTAGATCATTTTGTCAGCTGGTTACTGGGAACATGCATATGTCTCTATGCAAGGATACATATATAGTATGGTTCAACCTAGGGCTACTAGTGTAAATTGGTATATTGTATATATTATAGTCCAGGCAGTGTTGTAGTCGAGTCGCCAACTGTTTGAGTCAAGTCTCGAGTCCCCAGTGTTCAAGTAAGAGTCCAAGTCCAGGTCACCAAAGAAGAGTACGTGTCGAGTCCGAATCGAGTCATCATTACCTGAGTTCAAGTCTGACTCGAGGCCCAGTCCAGGAGTCGAGTACTCCACCACCGCATATCACACATAAAAGTTTCGAGTTCTATTTCATGATTTCGTCGAGTCCGATTTCATAAATCCTCAAATCCGCGACCAAGTCCAAGTCATCAGCGCACAATTCCAATACGAGTCATGAGTCCCGAAAATAGCGACTTGAGTCAGTTTTATAATTTGTCACCAAAGATGATGACAAATTATAAAACATTTTTAACCTGACCTATTAATAACAAGCTAGGCTGATATGCCTGATCACTGATTATCTCTTTTAGTGGCTGACAAAGTCGATCCAATATAGTTCACAAGGTGACATTTTTCCTGTTTAAACATTCCTTTTGTTTTTCATATTGAGGGTTTTCTGTCTTAACGGTTGCAAAAAGCAAGCACATTACAGCAGAGTGATCAATATTTCAACAATTTGTGTTCATTATCAGGCTGTCGTAACCTGGAAAAGAAATTAAAGGATTGTTTGTTCAGAGAATCATTTATTCAGAGCAGTGATAGTTTGCTGTGCATCAATGATTCTCTGAATGAAGAAGATTAAACAAACCGTACTGTTCTTGATTACCTGAAGAGCTTTTGAGAAATCATTTATATTTGTAGCGTCTTAAATTGTGGCGAGCCATTAGAACTGTTGAAAAGTACATAATGGATTGGAAGCATTTTAGAAACCTGGACTGATGGAGCAGGTTAGAAAGGGCACACGGTACAATGTTGTTTTGTTAACATGGTGGATCAATAACACTGTCAGCCCTGGGTTCTTGTGCTATGGGTTACTGAAAATGTTCCAGCATTTGAACCTAAGGAACAACACAGCATTGAACTGATAGAAAAATATAATTACACCCATAAAAGCAGTGTTTAAAGTAATGAAATGGAAAATAACAGCAAGACTAATTGTAATTGACCTTTTCTTTTTTTTAAAGCAGACATTTTGACATGTCCTAGCACAGCTGTGATTTCTAACACTAACAAGGTGAGCCAGCTCCTGGTACGGAGCAATCGTTAATGTTGTCAGTAACACCTGTTATTTTCCTGCTATGACAATCAATGCGCACTGCACTTTATTACAGCTTCCCAGATGTTGGTGCAGTCTTTCCCTCACTTTTATTTCTTCTGGTATGAATTTACATTACAATAATTTGCTGACTGGTTTCTGTATTGATTTACCCCCTTAGTTTTTGGGCTTGACCGGAGCAGAATTTCTGGGTCGAAAAACCAAAACAACTAGCTAAAAAGGCTAAAAAGCTCTGTGGAGCCAAATGTAGTCTCGCATTGCCAGACCTATTCCACAGGAAGGAGGAGGGTCTGACTAGTCCACACAGCATTACGGGATAGGAGAAAAACGTGCTCTGGTTTATTGGCATTTCTTTAAACCAATCACAATCTATTTTGTAGAGCCGTTGTCTAGCCGTTGTCTATTTTGTAGAGCTCTACAAAATAGCCTCGGGAAGGAACTTGTTTTGGTGGAACGTGTACGTTCAAAAGTTGTTTTAGTCGTGCGACAGTAAACTATGATTAGACCGATAGTCTAGCTAGCTGTCTGGATTTACCCTGCAGAGATCTGAGGAGCAGTTAAATCGACCAGGGTTTAAAATGCCAACACAAAAAAAGCGGAAGGTAACGGACATCCGGCCGAAAAGAGTGAAATCAGGCGGAATTTCCGGCGGCACCTGAACAATCTCGGAAATGAAACGTCGTCGATATTGACCAAGCCAAATGTAAGAAAAGAGTTGGGTGCTGCTTAATGTCGAAATATTGATTAGTGCAGCTTTTACAATATCTCTATAAGGTCGACAAACATCACAAGGCACTGTAAATACAAAGTGCAGGATTGTAGTGCACCGGAATGACGCTCCGCCATTTCTTTTCTTCAAGTGACAAAATAAAATATTCTCAGTTCGCATAATCTCCTTAAAATTCATATTATTTTAAGGGCTTGAAGATCCAATCATCACTAAAGCGTACGTCATGCAAGAGAGCCAATACAAACAAATGGAATGGTCCAATATATACTTTACATCATATTGACTTTTAAGGTGTGTTGATTAATTCATGTCACGTCAACGATATGCATTACAGTAACATGGAAGAAAACATTCCACCTTGGAAGTTGCCGGTACCTGCTGGCAGTAGCCTTTGAGCGGCACAGTGAATACAATTTAAATTATTTTTTTCCCTCATGCTATAGCTAACTGATAACTAGTAAAGATGACAAGGCAGCAACACGTCCCGAAATGTTATAGTTCTAGATGACTAACGTATGTAAACTTTGTCAAAGGTGCGCTCCGGTACTTAAACAAATAGCACTACACCCCTTGATGAGACGTGTCATCTGAAGACCAAAGAGCTGAGGTTATTGAGGTACTAATAAGTAAAATCTCTACATTTTCTATAAGTGCATTGTTTACCTAAGCAGCTAGTATCACTGCCACCTCACTCACATTTTGTCAAATGCTGTAATCTGCCTGCTGGTGTGCCAACAGACACAAAACTCATTCTCAGTAAAATGAGACGCATCAGAATGTCTGCGTATCTCCCAGAGCCGCTACACACACACACACACACACACACACTTAGAGGAAGCGGCGTGTATTTGCTATAATTTAATCAGGCTGGAACAGCGTCTGGGCTGCGGGTGGTTCTGATAACTGTGACGTGGACAGCTCTTCAGAGAGCTAGTCATGCGGATTCAGGAGGTCTCCAGGCAAGCGCCTCTTTTGTTGTTGGGGAATGAGGGCTGATAAGCAGGGCACCAAATGAAGGGGGGGAGGGTAGGGGGGACGGCGGCGGAGCAAGACAAAGGCTGTTAAATGTAACTGCCAAGGGCATAAATGCGCACTCCAACTGATTGATTTCCTCCCCAAAGTCGTTGATGTTCAATCGGTTACGGCTTGTAAAGAGACTGCCTCTGTCTCTCACTCTTTATCACTCTGTCTTTGTGTTTGCGTTCCTCATCTGCAGTCCAGCACGCACACGCACTGCCTGGCTGCAAGTATTTGGTCACGTTAAACTGATTGTTGGCCGATGAAACCTGGCCTGCAGCAGGTTTAAGTTCATCCAAAATGTGTTGGTTGAGGTCAGGGCCAGTCAAGTCAGTCAGTCCTTCACTCCAAACTAGGAGAGTCATTTCTCTTTATTGGCATTTTTAGGGGGATGCGAGGGGGTTCCTGGGCGATGTCAAACCCAGTACGTTGTGGTTACTGTATACAGCGTTGTTGTAGTACTCGAGATCAGTCTTGGTCTTAAGACCAGTCTCAAGACCACTTTTTGAAGGTCTCTGTCTAGTCTCGGAATCGACCGCATTTTTACTCGGTCTTGGTCTCGGTCACGGATGAAGAGGACTCAGGATTTTATTTCAAAACAGGTCGAGACCACCACATTACTGTGATTGGATGTAAAACTTCCTACTTCAAATCCAACCAATAACTTAGTCTCGCTTTGCCGGACATTCCGACCACAGCGCTGCGGAGGAGGGTCTGGCTAGTCCACACAGCATTCCGGGATGGGAGAAAAATGTGCTCTGGTTTATTGGCATTTCTTTAAACCAATCACAATCGTCATGGGCGGTGCTAAGCGCTGGATGGAGCAACGGAGCCTCTGCAAAATAGCCTCGGGAAGGAACTTGTTTTGGTTGAACATGTGTACGTTCAAAGGTTGTTTTAGTCGTGCAACAGAAAACTCAGATTGGACAGATAGTCTAGCTAGCTGTCTGGATTTACCCTGCAGAGATCTGAGGAGAAGTTAACCAGAGTCCTCAGAAATCCACCAGAGTTTAAAATTACAACACAAAGAAAGCGGAAGGTGAGGGACATCCGGCTGAAAAGAGTGACATATCCGACGGCAATCCCGGAAGTGGAACGTCGAGGATATAGACTACCAATAACTTGACTCATTTCTAATTTTAATTGTGTTCCTTTTAACCCCCTCTCCCCACCCCCTTAACATGCAATCCCAAGAAAGTGAATGTGAAAGACAGGAGAAGCTCTGGCTGTCTGGCACTGGTCTGGGTCTTGACTTGGTCTCAACCCCTCAAAGTCTTGGTCTTGACTTGGTCTCGATACACTCTAGTCTTGGTGATGACGTGGTCTCGGTTTAGGGTGTCTTGACTTCACTAGTATACAGTATACATCTTAACCACTTAGCCAACTGGATGGCCCCAGAAAACCATTTCTATATGAAAAACTACTGTTGTGGCCGAAGGGATCATCACTTTCAAACAGGCGAAGGTCTTCCCTAAACTGTCGCCACAAAGTTGGACTCACTCTTAAATATAATTGTGTGTTGTAGGCCTACCACAAAATTTCCCTTTTTTCCTACTTGTTTTTAGACTTTTTTTTTGTGTCTCTGTTTTGGCGGTTAATCAATAAATCGACTTGGTTCACACGCAGGTCAACACAACATGTTGTTGAGATTTAAAAGATGTGCGTGTTGACAATTCTGCGAGCCCCTGTGACCTTCGGTTAGTAAGGCTGGTTATTGTTTAAAAAAATGATGATACCAGTACCAGTTCCCTTAAAGTGACACGAACACCAAGACTTGATTTTATACCTGTTTTTTTCCCCCCTTCTTCATACCTGTCACGTGAATGGAAGCATTTACTTGCGTAAAATGCCACCACTAGCTGCTGAAATAGTGGGTCAATCACACGTCGCATTAAATGAAAGAACACTTCATCAGACAATCATAATCAAATATATATATATTTTTTTTAGATCTGGGTACAGGATTGAATGCAGATATGCCGTTTGACTGGAGGAGTTGTAATACTGGGTTATTTCAGTTGATAACTTGAAGGTATTGAGTATGGTTACCCATAATACCCTTCTTTTTTTTTCAGATGTGTATCTTCAGAGAAGCATAATTCCAGTTTAATATGTGACTGCCCTGCCACTTGTTTCCTTACTGCTTGGATATACATGCAAAAGTTAATTATCTGTTTTTGCAGCTCGTATATATATTTAAAAAAAAATGCACGTCCAAATATATCTCAGCCACCTACACAGCTAGCTTTTATTATCTAATCCTCAATGCATAGTTAGTGCATTTCTACCTAGGATTTTGCAAAAAATCTGGTTGCAGTCATCAAACATTCATGTTAGTATCAGATGTGAAGACGGTCCACCTGTTGTTGTAGAGGTTGAAAAAGCCAGTCAAGGCACATCTCTGTAAATATACCTTACTCTGACCACCTGGATTAGATTTCAAATGTCACAGCAAGTTTCACACTGTCTCCCGCCACCGCATGCTGTCATAAACAACTTCCTGTGACCGGCTCGATGCAGCTCCCACAGTTGTTGGACAGAAAAATGTACCTTTTTGTCACTTTGTGCATGGCAGCAACTTTACTGTGATAACCAGCAGCCAGCAGATGATTATTTTATCTAAATTCACAAGTCTGACTCTAGTCTGTTATGAATTACTGGATATTTGACAAAGTTTGCATACGTGTTGTAGTTATGGCCTCCTTACTGTTTGTGTTCTCTGGTTATAAGCTGTGTGTGTCTCTGTTTGTGCAGGGAGAATGAGGTCCTAAAGGTCCAGTTGAAGAAGTATGTGGGGGCGGTACAGATGCTGAAGAGAGAGGGGAGCCAGGGCGATGATGGTAACGCATGCACACACACACACACACACACACACACACACACACACACACTTATGTGATATTAGATTTCATTTTTGTCTGTGTCCCAGTCCATCTATTTTGCTCTCAAACAGAAACACTTATAGATAAAGTAACGTCATCAGTTTCCTTCACATCAAAGATCAGTTCTGATGCATTTCTCAGAGGCCCAGATGACTAACCTCCCTTTTCACGGTGCAAGTGTTCTTCTCTTACTCCGACTTATCCTTCTTTTTTGTTTGTCGTTTTTTGGCTAGATTTGATAACTCTGACTTTGTTTTTTCGTGTTGCCAGGGGGATGTACGCCGTGCTCTGTGTAAAGACTGGCGAGATAAGCCCCTGCTGTATCAAAGGCAAATAAAATGAACATGGCAGATTATAGAGGGCCACACAATGGCTAATTGCATTTTGGGGGATAGAAGGGAGAGCGGTTATCTGTGACGCCCCGGAGGGTTTATGTGTTTGAGTTTTATTTTATGTTTTTGTGAGACAGCGAGGTAAAGCAATGTGGGGAACTTTGTAATATCAAGTTAATGATGTTTTATTTTATTATTTGGGGTCATAAAAACAACTATTTGGTGCTATAAATCCTTTCAATATTGCAACATTAATCCAGCAGGGAAGACATAGGAAGGAAAAAAGATCCAGTTTATTCCAACATCATTCCTGTCAGAATTGACCCTTGATAAAATTAAAAATAATGTGTCAAACAAGCAGGCAGACAATCAGACAGCTACGGCAGGTGTGGTAGGTCAAAATTGAAGTTGGATGTTGGTCTGTGAACAGTGACGTAAGAGTTATATTTACATTTATATTCCAATACCATTCCAAAGAATAGAGATATCTAGGCATGCATGACATGGCAAAAGGTTTGGTAAAAAATATAAGACTTAATGCACTAGATAGGTTGTGGCTTTCTCTGTTGGGACTGATGTTATGTATAATTAACCCCACCTATGTAGAATCGTTTGTAATTGCCTGTGAAACGCGTTGTAGAAGGGCGGCCTGCCAGAAACGACCGTGTGCCAATAAAAAGAATTAATTGGCGCGCTGTTCAAAAAGTACCTTTTATGTATTAAAAAACTTTGGTAGACAACATTATATCATCAGTCTTTTAAAACGACTAAAATCAATTGCTCACTGCTCGTTGAAAAAGTAATTACATTACTTATTTTGCTCATCTTTTATAGTATTAAAGTAGTATAGTATACTAATAGTAGTAGTATATTTATGGCACGCACCCTACAACTCTGAAACAAAAGACGGTGATTCCTGATTAAAGACTTACCAGCCGGATGTAGGCAAAGCTACCAGTGACCAGACAACACCATATATGAATAAGACATATTTTAACTCAAAAGTTGAGGAGGTGCATTTCTTCCCAACACCTCCACAGGGAAGAACTTGGGCCCTATTTTAGCGATCTAGGCGCACGGCGCAGGTGCGTTTAGGGCGTGTCCAAATCCACTTTTACTAGTATAACGGCAGAAAAAAGGGTCCGCGTGCCGGGCACATAGTTCAAAAGAATTGTACTTAGTGTCTTCATTAATTCATAGGTGTGTTTTGGGTGTAACATGCAATAATCAGTGTCAGTGTCTCATTCCCATTCCCTTTAAAAGCCAGGCACGATTGTACCTTGGCGCATTGCTATTATGATGGCGGATTTGCACCGTAATATTTTTATTTGTAATCTTTTTGCATGTTTGTGTCCTGCTACGTGCCCGTGTGTGTGTGTGTAACAAGCATAGTGTGCGCGCGCTGTGCATAAGCCTAGGCACATTTTACTAATGTGCTGTTAAATAACAACGGAAATGCTGCGCTATTGACTTAAGAACAGGTTTTTGTTGGTCAATGCCGCCATCACTTCCCGCTGCCTCAAGATAGCAATACGGCAAGAATTCACCTGAACACACCTTGTAAGACCAGCACGCCCATGGGCGCACAGATGGACGCGAGTGCATTTGCTATTTAAACGACACGGCCGCTGGACAGTCTTAAAATTGCAAAGAGACTTGCGTCGGGCTTTGTGTTGCGCTGCGCCGGTTGGAAGATGGGGCCCATTGAGACCAACCACTCCCAACCAATCTCCAAAAAATGTTTCTTCAAGACACATTTAAAGGGACTGACTAAAAAACAATTCTGATATATTTTATAAAAAGAGGAAGTTGTTCAGTATTTCTTCTTCTTTTTGAGTTCAAACAGTCAAGTAATGTTTTCAGGTGAGTTGACAACCCTGCGTGTGTTAACCAAGACCACAGACCTAGGCAACTTTGTGATGTTTAAAACATCACAACGGCTTCATATTTCATCCCTCTGCTTCCCGGCAATTACCATGTTCAGCATGTCAAACTCGGCCGCCTGGCCCGCTGACACCGGAGAGCGCGGCGGGGAGGAAACGCTGACGATGGGAGATGATTGGAAGGAGAAATAGTGATTCCCTGACACATGACAAGGCACATCTATTATCAGGAAATAGCCATCACCCAGCTCATTTGCAAAGTCTTGACAAACCTGTTCTGGCTCTCCTCTTGTTTTGTTTTTTTTGCCCTTCTTGTTTTACCGGCACTCATTATCTTTCTCGCTCATGTTGACTTTTTCATTCTCCCATCATTTGTACCCTTTCCCCTCTCCCTTTTCACCCCTCCTTCATCACTCTTGTCTTTCCCTCTCTTTCCATCCTCGCTCCCCTCATCCCGACAGGCGTAGTAATTCCGTCTCCACAGCGGCGTCTAAATGATTTCATCCTCCCTCGCCTCTGTCTTCTCCTGCTAATGATGTGCCTCGTTCCATCACACTTTGATGTTGACTAGCACAGTTTTCTGGTGTCTGTGTGTGTGTGTGTGTGTGTGTGTTGGGAGTAGAGGAGGAGGAATAGTGTGTGAGCAGTTTAGAGGGGAGCAAAAATCGAGGAGGATGAATTTATACGCAAGCGCCCCTTTTTCATGTGCTGTCAGTATGCTTCCCCGTGATCAGTGCGCTACCTTTTTGAAACCCCTCCTGTCTAATGATAGCGCCGCAGATCTCTCGTACGCTCCTCAGGAGCTGTCAGCCACACTGACATCCCACAAAGGACGCTTCTCCTTTCTGCTGTTTCAGAGTGGTGATAATTATTGCTCCCTGAAGCTGTCTTTCTCTGTTTGTTTGGGGGATTTCCCCGCTCTACTTATAGAGAACAGTATGTTTTTGTTGCTGTGTGTTCTTTTACGTGAATGTGTATTACAGTACTGTCCAAAAGCGTGTTACATGCATGAATCCATTGTGAAAATCTGCATATGTCCCTATAGTAGACGACAGGACGTACATACACTTTTCATGTCACATAAGTGGAGCTCCAATTTGCGTGATGTCAAATTGAGTTGAACGTTTAGATGCTCTTGATAGGTGTGTGTACGTGCGTGCGTGCGTGCGTCTTTATGTATTTTCTATGTGTGTCATTACGAGAAGCCATTAGCTGAACCCCAGAGAACTTGTAGTGTATCAGTGACAGTCATGTTAAATGTAAAGCAGACGTTAGATGAAGAGAAATCTCCAGGGAGAGACACGGAGCAGCACATGTAGAATTATCTCACACACACACACACACACACACACACACACACACACACACACACACACACACACACACACACACACACAAACTAACCCACTTTTGCACAGATCCCATGGCTCTTGAAGATCTTTGAAGGTTTGCGCAAACATAATAAGTCTGGACAAGTTTTTTGAACATAAATTGGGGCCTTGAAAGAGCATCCCTATGAAATATGAAAGTCCTCTGCACACCTACAGTATTTATTATGCTTGTACAGATGTTAGTAGGAGGTCAGGGCCAATGCATTTTATGTAAACTGTCCACAGTGCGATCTGACACTGATTTTAAAGCCTTTGCCATGTGACATAGCTCTAAATGCATTCTGTCAACCAGATGCTGTATTTTTGCACCCAGTTTCATCATTTTGACATCTGACATCCATCATTCTCTCATGCGAACATGGCAGCTCTCCTCTCAGACTCTGGATGTGTAGATACGTTATGTATATATAGATACATATATAAATTTAGATCAGAAGGGGCTCTAGTGTTGGCAGTCCATTGACTTAAGCGTGGTGAGGTCCAGGTGCTATACAAACTGTAAAATACTACTGTGAAAGTTTTAAAACGCTCTGTGGATTGAGATGGCTAGATTTATCAAGCCGTTTGCGCCTGTTTCCAGGCATTAATTGTTCCCAAAGACTGACTTAACCGATGCGGGCTATTTACAAGCAGGGCGCACTTGGGTAAAATCGTAGATTGCCTGCCACATGAGCGAGAAGAGACAAGTTGCGCTTTCAGTATGCGTTTGTGGGAGGGTCATGGGGAAAGTGGGCGTTCCACCCAAAAAGATGGGAGGATGCGCGTAAAGTGCGCCTAATTATATATTCCGCGGTATTTACAAAGACTGCCAGTAAGAGCGCCTCTGTTCTACGGGGGAAATTCTCCGCCTCTTAAAAGCAGGTCTAAACCAGGAAGTAAACCCGCCTCCATGTCTGTTCCATTTTTGATAAACAATTTTGCAATTATTTAACTATATAACACTCTCTTTAATGACTTAACCCCATCGGTTGGGTTGACATATAAATGATATAAACATATGTATACATACATAAAACCAACACAACAGTGTCATAACAGACCACACATACCTTCATTCTCTGCAGAGATCTCAGCAGTATCTATGCCGTCCACACTAGAGATGTTCCGGTATCGGCTCCGATACTGCCTAAAACGCTGGTATCGGTATCGGGAAGTACTGCAGTTTATGCACCGATCAGATACCACGTAATAAAGCCCTAAAGAAAATCTACGTTAAAGTAGTTTATGTTCTTTTTCTGTTATAACTGACTGTCAAACTGGATAATAAAAGAAAGTTCTGGGGCGTTCATGTTTCACAAAGAGTTTAACCTGAGCCAGACCGACAACAAAGATAGAAATCACATCACATCCATACAGGGATAGTAGTATACAGCTGTTAAAACATAATAAAATATATGACACACTGTTATCGGATCGGTACTCGGTATCGGCCGATACGCAAGTTCAGGTATCGGAATCGGTATCGGGAAGGAAAAAATGGTATCGGACCATCTCTAGTCCACACCTTCCACCTGTTCGGCATGAGTGTTTGCTGCACCACCTCTTCAGTAGTAGATAGCGTGTCTATTTCTGGTGGACCTGAAGCGGTTCTCCTCGATTGTGCCCGGTTGTACGCTACCTTCTCTTTTGTTCTGCGCTTTATGTCTTGCCACCATTTGTTTTTTTTTGTTGTTTTTTTTACCTCCTCCACTTCTCTCTGTGTAGATGATAACGAGTTGATTTTATTTGTTATGGCAATCCAAATCAAATGTTTTTTCTGAGGGTGTGGATGTTCTGCCCTGTAATATGTTCAGGCTTGTTGTTACTTCATGCTCTAATAGGTCAATTTCATGGTCACTAAATTTAAGTTTTTCCCGTAGGAAGATCCATGATAGATGCCCATTCTTTGCTCTTTTAGAGGCGCGCTAATTACGCTAGAGGGAGGAGTATGCGCTGATTGGCTGATGGGTGTCAGGTTTGATAAATACTACGCAAAATGAGGAAGCATAAACTCGCGTAAACAGACGCAGCGTAAACTGTGCTAGTGTTAGTAAATCTACCTCAGAGAGCACAGATGCAGAAGACCCGCTAACGCTGACCAATCAGAGCAGACTGGCCTTTTTTTTTCGGGAGGGGGGCTTAAAGAGACAGGGCGCAGACAGAAGGTGAATACAGGTATATTCAATGAGTTTTTGAACATTAAAGTATGTAAACATGTTGTAGTAGAAACCCAAAATACAAGTATGATCCTGAAAATGAGCACAACATGGGACCTTTAAGGTTGGCATGACTTGAGATAGAATGCTTTTGTCTGAATCGGTGCAATGATAGGGTCAGGGTGGAAACAAGAGCATTGACTGGATAAGAAAGAGAACCTGCGCTGTCCAGTCATCAGTGGAAGCTCTTTGTCTCTCGGGAGATAATGTTTCAGTGCGTTTCTCTCTCCCAGGGGGAGGTTTAATGGCTGGCTCGTTGACCAGCTGCTGTTTGACTGACTGCTTTTCCTGGGGTACTGGTTCTCTGGGGGGTTCACCAAACCTGTAGGAAACGGGTTCCTTCTCCTCCCTCTGAGAGGGCTGATCGCTTCACGTGGTCAGCTGAAATTGGCCTGCTGTGCTGTATATAAAAATGATTGGCCTGCCAGTGGCGGGATAGGGATCAGGAGTTATTAACCTGTTAAGTGCTGGCTGGGCACGCCGAGGACTCTGGAGGAGATCAATAATGGGTCAGAGGGCAGTTAGTCTCGCGAGATGGAATTCCCTCTCTTCCATTTTCTTGTCAAGAGCTTGGTGATACCTCTTTTTCCTCTCATTTCTATCCAGACAGTCCATTATTCCTTTACAGTAATGCTCTTTCTGGTAGAAACAGCAAATTTTCAACCATTCATTTTCTTCTTTTTGCCTTAAAATAACTTTTAAAAAATGTCTGTCTTTCAAAGACATTATATATATATATATATATATATATATATATATATATATATATATATATATATATATATATATATATATATATGTGTGTGTGTGTATATGTATGTATATATTATATATATATATATGTGTATGTATATATTATATATATGTATGTATATATTATATATGTATATATATGTATGTGTATATATATATTTGTATGTGTGTATATATAATTGTATATATATTTATATATATATGTATATATTATATATATGTGTGTATATGTGTATATGTGTGTATATATATATATGTATATATATGTGTGTATATGTGTATATATATATATGTGTGTATATGTGTATATATGTTTATTATATATTTTTTTGTAAGCCTAATGTAGTTTGTTTCTTTTATGAGTTATACTGTATGTGTAAATACATTCAAACTAAACCCCTTTTGTTTATTTCCCCACCAGGGTTACATGTGGCAGACTTGCACATTGATTCATTCTGCTTTTTGCCTGTCACTGCGTACGTGTTTAATTTGCTCATAAATAAACCCGCCGCTGATGGCAGCTTATTCATCTCCAATAAGGAAATGGATTACATGGCCGTTTAAAACCCAATAAGCTTCCCTTGCTGCACCTTGGTCTCTCCTGCTTCATCCGACAGCCAGTGGCCTAATGAGTGAATGAGAGGCATTTGTCACCGCTGCCTGCCCTAATAGGAGTGTGTAACTTATTCATTACACACACAGATCTGCGTTTATTGTCCCACAGTGAGCTCCACTTCGCCCCTTGTATGGCCTCAGGGAGGTCAGGCATCTTGGTGTGAGGTGTCGTGTGTGTGTGTGTGTGTGCGTGTGCGCGTGCGCGTGTGCGCAAGCCTGGCATGAAAGTGTGAAGGTTTGTTAGTATGTTAATAAAAACTTTGGATGTGTGTAGCTTTTTCTGGGGCTGTAAAAACCATGGTGTGTTTGTGTGTGTATACGTGTTATTATGGAGGTGGATTTTCATTACTTCTTCACTAATGAGAAGCTGAGTGTGTTGGGGGGTTAGCGTGAGAAAAGCAGGTCACAGTGGCGAGGGAGGGGGGGCGGGGGGCGGTCGTTATTAAACAAATGTGTGTAGGTATGTGTTTTGTCAGGGCAATTGTGCATATGTGTGCACGTTCACATACTGTATCAGTCCCATGTCCCACTGAGTGAGCGTAGGTGAGACACGGTGTGTATGGGCGTGTGCGTCTGAGGCCTAAATTAAACTGTGCATTAGCGGCTGTAGGTGGGTATGAAACTGCTGTAGCCGGTGTGTAAGTGCTTTATGTTATAAAGTTATTTACGTCCCGGTAGGCCGACTGTAAAAGAGCAAATGATGAGTCATTCTCAATGTGAATTGAGCCTAATTGTGCCCCACACATTTAGCCGCAGATCATAACAGCTCACATTGTTTAGCCTCTCAGGTCTTAATCCAACAGATTGGCCATGTTTACCAGCTCAAAGGTGTGAGGGTCTTTTGATTTATTCAGCAGAGGGGAGTCTGTTTTGTGTGTTTATATGCCAATTAATTCAACAGACACTGTTTGTTTATCTGGCACAAGAGAGGTGACATCGCATATTGTTTCCCAAAGGTGGGGCCAGGTGGTCACCGCCCGATTGCCGCCCACGTGTCGGATTTAGGCTTCTGCAGGCGTAATACCTCACAGGCGTTTCCATGTGGGCGCAGCAGGGGTGTGCGACAGATTTCATCACCTGGACGAATCAGTGTTAATGAACATTTTAATCATCTCGCTGAACGCCGGAGCCTGCTGGGTGTCCTCTCATCCGCCTCTCCCCGGAGATAAATATGGAAAAGCGCGGCTGAGAAGGAAAAGCACTGCAGCGGTGTGTAGGTTCCCGTGTGATGCATCTTTGGGCTTTCAGGCAACCAAAATGGAGCATTTGTTTGACTTACTGCCTTTTTATGTCACAATACTTTACAAAACATTCAACATTTCTTTGAGCTTGATTTACAGTGAAAACTCTTCCCTCCATCGCTTGCTCTAGTTTGCGCTCATAGTCTTTCTCTGCACCTGGACAACTCATGAGCCGGACAGCATGCAGTGTTACAATGACACAACTGTGAGATGTCATGTCATTAGCTGCTGCATAACTGCACATTTAAAATGGGTTTTAATATGGTGATTATGATATTTCTTTTTGCTTATTTCTTATTTCTTCCATTTCTCTTTTTTTCAATGGAATGTTGGCTCATCCTTAAAACATCCAACACTACACTAAATGATGTAACACAGCAGTGACAGAATTTCTACAACGCTGGGTAATAGAATTGGAATCAGTGTCATGATATTAATTTGCCAGCATCAATATATATCAGCTGGCTCAGTTGACAGTTGTAAGTGTGGAACTTTGGTCACCCGATAACAGGAGGTAGTCACCCCTCTGGCTATTCAAAGATGGCCTCTGATCTTTTCTCCAACTGTCCACTGTCTCGTGGCTGATTACCTTCAACCTTTCTCAGCTCAGTCGATGAAAGTTGAAGTCTCTCTTTCTAGCTCTCATGCTGTCTCTTGTCCAGGGACATTTCGTTTTCATTCTATGTCAAATTAAAACCTTAATAAAACCACCCCTCCCTAATAACGGGAATAAAAATGATAAAAGATATGGATTTTCAGTTCGTTTCTTTCGCTGTAGCTGTAGAAGGTGGGAAGAGGGAGAAATACAGCAGGTGTTTTTCCAAAAGTGTATTGTAAGACCTTGACTGACTGCTTCCTCGCTGCCTGCGTTTAAATGAAAACCTGTGAGCTCTGTCTGACGACGATTTAGCCTCCGGAGGCAATTGCCAATACTTCTGGGGTTCTGGACTGGTTCACGGACTGTTTACCTGCATGCAACCAAAGCCCGCTCAAACGTGATTGGTTAATACTACTCGGACTACAAACGGACTACAAACAGAAACCAGAGTGCTTCCGATACCAACATCTTGTCCCTTTGCCTACAGATTCTGCTTTCGTAGCCCAAACAGGTATATCTAATTGAAAGCTAAGATCTCTTACTTGTTTCAACTATGAAATCATATTCGGAAAGGATCATCAAAGAGCTTATAGAGGTACCGAGGGATTTTCAAGCTTCAGTCGAGCTGAGGCATTGTGTGCAACATTTGAGAGCAACTCGATGTAAGGGGGGCGCCTGTAATATTTGTGCTCGCTCAATCCTCTTGAAGCTTTGTAATAGAGTGAGGCGTCTGTCTCTGAGACTGGATTAAGTAAAGAGAGAGCGGCTGTGAGTCTGAGGAGACGGGAGGGACGAGGGGAGAGAGGGAAGCCTTCAGGTGATGCATCTGGAGACACACACACACACACACACACACGCACGCCTCCGGGCCGATGCTGTACCTGGAACTCCAAGTCTCTGCAAGTTTCATCCCTCCGTCCTGCAACCACACAAGGTTTACATGTGTGTGAGCCTGCCTGGGTGTGTTTTGCAAGATTGTGCCACTTCTAAACTAGCATAGCACACAATCCCTCTCCCCCCCCCCCCCCCCCTTGTCTGCCTCCCACCTCTATCTTGGGAGTGATTACATCTGGACCCAGCTCGCCTGCCTGCCTACCTCCCAGCCAGTGTAGGGACTGGTGCTGTATTAGCAGAGAGGCCAGTCATTTACTGCGTGACTGCCCGCGCTGATAATAACACAGCACAGACTTCAGCATTTTTTCTGGAGCGGAGCAAGGGCTAAACGGTCCAGGTTGCATCTTTTTGCTGCTGCGGTTGAGCTGTGAGGTGGAGTGTGTGTGTGTGTGTTTTGAATCACAGAAGAGTGACTGTGCACTTGTTTAAAGGGGGGCGTTTTTTATTTTATTTACAACAGCAGCTGTATGTCGGGTACCTGCGGCAGTCCCACCGATATCCACACCTCCTCTCACAGTTGTTGCAATGCACTCTGGGTAGGAGGCAGAGGCTTACAAGGATACTTTAGTAGCAATGATGTCATTGGCTTGGTTGGACCAAGGGGGATATTAATCTGAGCTGATCGGTGCTCTGTGTAGGCCAACCTACGCAGCGTCCCACACACAGAGCTGATAATGAAATCGGAGGAGCATCTGTCTCTGTTGTCCTTTCCCCCGTTAGTGTCTTCTCATGCTTGTAAACATTTTGGTTAGTCATGAGCACGTATTCATAGGAAAGTTCTAGTAATTACCCACCTTATTTGTATCTAGAAGAAGCAGCATAACATAATTTTGCTTGAAATTAAAAGTATTCATTTGATTTTAAATTGATTTTGAAGCCTCAGGGAAAGACAGAGATCCACTGGTGAATTTGAAATGAACCAAACATAAACTGCAGCAGATGTTGGCCAGTTTTTAAAAAGTAGGGTTTGAATAAATTAGTTTGAATTCGGAATGTAATTGTGATGTTTATTACTTCAGACAGCTGGCATCAGTTGAATCCCTGTTATGTTAAATGTTTCTTTCGCTTTCACTTCCACAATTTGTGATGCCAGGTGGAAAATATCAGAACCAGCTAAACATGTCGAAACACACAGGTTTGTCAGGTGTTCTGTTTCTCCTGACATTAATTACCACAAACAACTACAACGTGATCAGTTCATTGTCAGTTTGACAGATCGTGACACATCTCATCTCGTGATCAATTTAATTACTAGACGACTGTCAAAACAATTGCCTCACTTATTGAATATACGGCCTTTGATGTTGTCATAAAGTTGATCTCCTTCTCCTTTTCCCTAAAGTTGAATGTTATATTTTGGAAAATCACATTCAATTCCTTAAGATATTAGTGGAAGCAGTCTTTATTTCAGACACAGAGCCCTGCTTCTGCTTCAGCTTTACCCTGCCTTTAGGCAGCCCTCTCTGCTGGGAACTCAAGCCGTCATATTTCTCTCTTCAAAGCCACCAGACTCCTCTGTCATTTTACAGGAGTCTGGTGGCTTTGAAGTGACATTGATGTCTACAACGGATCAGTTCTCCGTTGAAAAGGGCTGCCGGCAAGGTAAACTAGTGAAAACATTCTAAATATATCGTACAGATAAATAAACAGATAAACAGATATTTTTTTTTTTTTTTTTTAATGGGTGGCTAAAATACATTTAGCTGCTGCCCCTGTCCACAGCAGTACGTTGCTTCGCTTCCATGCCGATTCTCCTGCCTGCTTCTCCAAACTGGGGGACGTGCTGACCGCCATGTACTGTAGATCCGGGATCTTCAACAGGTGAGCCGTGACACCTAGGGGGTCCTCAGAGTCAGTGCAGGGGGGCCTCCAAATTATAGTTACATTTTTTTAAAAGTTTTTTTCAAAAAAATTTGAAAAGTCCTAAAATGAATCCAACATATTATTAGCAAATATAAATCCCCACTGATGATAGGCTTACTGGCCTATAGGTAAGGCCATCAACAGATACAGTTATTCCTAAGGATTCACTATGCCACACAAACATCAAAAATCATTCCAACAATTATTTCAATAGCTTAGTATTCAATGCAAAAAAGGTATGTATAAAGGTTTTAGTCTGCCCTACACGTTATTGTAGGCAACATTTAATGCAACATTTTATACAATATATGTAGTAGGGGGTCCCTGCTCCATCCCTTTTCCAGTAAAGAGGTTCTTGGCTTAAAAAACGTTGAAGACCCCTGCTGTAGATAATACACTGACACTAATATATAAGTACCTCATACAACCACACTTCAAGAGATTCAAACTATCCCTTTATGGGAAAATCAGATGTAAGCAGGCCACGTTACAATGTGTTGTCCAGTTAACAAGACTTCAGTGTTTACAGCTATGCTAGCAGCTCTGTGAGGCTGTAGTTGGGCATCGTGGTGCTGTGAGCTAAATGCTAACGTCTGCATGCTAACATGCTTAAAATGACAATCCTAACAGGCTGATGTTTAGCAGGTGTGAAGTGTACCATCTTAGTTTACCGTGTTAGCATGCTAACATTTGCTAATTCGGGCTAAACACAAAGTACAGCTGAGGCTGATGGGGATGTCATCAGTTTTGCAGGTATGTGGTCATAAACTTAAGTATTGGACACTTTTTGACCTAAAAATAGTGAAAGTCAGAGCATCACCAATGTGTAGGATTCATTCTTAAGGGAGAACGTGAATGGTTGTAAATTTCATGGCAATCCATCCGACACTTGTTGAGACATTTCACCCAAAACGACAAACGTCAACCTCATGGTGTTGGTATAGGAAAAGGGAGAGGATAACCGAAGCCATTAGGATTCATCCTCTCAGCACCATGGATATATGTACCAAATTTCATGGCAAGCCATCCATTAGTTGTTGAGATATTTCAGTCTGGATTAAAGGGTTCCATCCGTAGAGACACGCCGCTGGTGTGGCCAAAAATGGAAGGTTGTGAGTGCTTTGGGGCTCAATTGTTTGATTTCCTAATTGCTCTGTTAGATTTCTTTGGAGAGCAGCAGTCATGCACATTCAAAGAGAAATAATTGTATAGTGAAGTAAATCATGATTAGAAGCGATTGGTGTAATGGCAGGAAGAAGGCAAAATAAGGCAAGTTTGAAAAGTTATACCTTGATAATCCTCCTGGTCTTTTCCAGAGTGATTTTCAGTGAGTACAGACTGATGAGCTTCTGTTCTTTAAACAGTGAGATTACAAGCTGACAATACATGGACAGCAACGGTCAAACCCACAATGCCATAACAATGACTGCAACCAGAGCCGGTTCATTCAGTAAGTGGCAAGAAAATGGCAGAAAATAAGAGCCACATAGAAAAAGACATTCCAATTTATTCTGCTCACCAGCATCCCTGTAGTAGTAGTAATAATAATAATAATAATAATAATACATTTAGTTTGGATTGTTTTCAAGAAACCCAAGGTTGCTGAACAACACAAAAGAATCATTCTTCTTGTCAACTCTCAGATTGAGTCTCCAAACAAGGGGGCGTAATCTGTTTTGAGTGATATGTCTCGGCTTGATTGTGAGTTTTCTTTTTCATTTTTGGAGCACTGCTGGGATTTGGATATGAATATTTAGAGCGTCACCCAGATAACTATCCACGCTTGTTTGGAGCCTTTTCATTTCAAACCCCATGGAGCCTTTGAGAATCCGTCGCAACTCTCGCCTGAATAAGTGCCACCAGCAAACCACAAATCTCTATCTCTTTATCGCTGCCTCATAGCGCATTTCACCCCCTCCCCTCACACTGGAACTCTCTCTCTCACACACACACACACACACACACTTCGTTCATGTGTGTGTTTGACTAATGTCTGAGTGTTCAGCTTGTTTATGTGCTATGTGATAACAGCCCAGCTCTATACACAACTTAATCCTCCATCTAATGTGCCAGGGAACACCGCTCTCTGCTCCTTAAAGGTGCCGACACACCAACCCGATTATTGGCCGTCGCACAGTCTGGTGAGGTCAGTGACTCGAGTCTGTTCGGTATGTTCCGTGCCGTCGTCAGTCGGAGGAGCCGTCGGCCTTCATTTGGGCCGGTTTGACTTGTTAAATTGGCCAGTGGGCAGTCGGACTCAATGACCAATCTGATTGGTGGAGTGCTAACCCGGAAATGACAAGCTGGATGAGCGTGACAAACGCCTCTCAAAATCTGACGAAAATCTGACCTTTGTCGATCTGAAATGAAGACAGATTCAGCAACTGCGTGGCCTATTTCTCGCTTAAAATGTTTTCAGAAACACGTTTTGGTGAACTATTTTCGTGCGAGCCGCCATTATGGTCGGTTTTGAAATTCGGAAGAAGCCAGACCCACTTGACGCGTTTGCCCAATCAGCTGCCGGTTTTCATTTTTTGGGTGACAATACAGATTAGCGCCGCCTGCTGTTATGGAGACGTATTACGTCTCGCGTTCGCGCAGACCGTACGCTCAAGTCGCCGTCGCTTCAGTGTGTTCCGAGAGCCTTTAAAGACCAGGGTCCTCATGTATAAAGGTTGTAATATGTATAAACTCTGCAGCGCTGTGGAGGAAGGTCTGGCAATGCGAGACAAATTCAAATATAATAATCTTGCTTTTCCCTTGAAGGTCTAGAGTCGCTAAATTTGTCGCTAATCGCTTTTTAGAAATGAAGTCGCTGAGAGGGTCTGAAAAGTCGCTTAATCTAGCGAGAAAGTCGTCAAGTTGGCAACCCTGTATGATCTGTAATATGGATATCTGCTGGCTACACCGCAACCTCAGAAATGTTGGCTTGTTGCCCCCAGAGGCTAAAATGTCATCAGACCGATAACCAATGGGTTCTGAGATTGCTACCTAAACAAGAAAAAACGAGAAGCAGCATGTTGGCACACTCTGGCAGTTTTGTTGACCAGTTTAAATGGACTGGAATTCAGTTGAAGAATTAGAGGATGTTCAACATTGCCATGGTCTCTGGTGCTTAATTCTTATTCTGCTATTATTCAATATGTCAACAGCATCAAAGTAGGAATGACATGTCACTGTTCTTGACTATGCTAGACGGAGGAGGGTATAGGGTGTAGAAGGATGATGAGGGATGCTGCGGAGCTGCTTATTCTAACCACTTCCAGAAGGTTCTTTTGTATTGATCAAATACCTGTGCAGAGGATAAGAAGAGCTCTCTAGACCTTTGCCGCTCTTCTTCTCATTTCGTTTTCCTCCTCTGGGACGGGACACAGGCTTTACCTGTCTAATGTTGGCTGAAGTCTTATACCACGTCAGACCCATAATACTAATGAAGAGGGGAAATGGTTTGTCTGCAGCAGCACACAGAAGGGATGAGTCATTTACAAGTAATTTATGTTCTCCTTTGACTCTAACATGAGTCAAGGGTAATCAGATTTTAATTTCTCGGGAGCTCGGAAATGAATGAAATCCAGGTGTAAATGCACCCAGGATGTATTGAAGGTTGGGTTATCTACTCAGCTGCAGCAAAGAAATGTTAAAAAAAACATGTGAGGTGCAGTGGATTTGACATGTTTGAACACAGTACATGTAAACAGTACATTTTCTGTAAAAGTGAACAGCCAACGTTTGGGATTTGGACAGCCAAAAATGATACATGATTCAGCCGAGCCGCTGTAATCATGGATCTTAATGGATTCTGCAGTGAGTGTACTGTCAATGTTATTGAGATAAATACAATTTTCTCCTTGGCTCACGTCTGATTATGATATTAGTTTAGATCAACGGCTTTAGAGATGGGGGCTTTGAGATTAAATTGATCCGCAGTTTGTTTTTAGCATGACAATTAAGTCCATATATTCTTGGGTTCTAGTATACAACATTAATTTCCAATTTTTTCTTTTCACATCTTGCTCTCATCTTACATCATCTGTGGGTAACATTTACATGCATACAAATGCAAACAATACAATCCTTTTTTCTGCTTTATAATTGCATTACAGATAATGGTTATGAGATTGATTAAAAAAACAACCTAATAAAGCATAGATATCCAAATTGTGTACACCTTAAAGTACTTTTGGGAAACCTCTGTCGTTCCTCACGTTGTAACCACATAAGGTGTTTGACAAACTCTTAGTTAAAAGCTTCCGGGCCCCTGATAATATGGCCATTAGTCTCAAAAGCTGTCAGATTCAAATGAAGGAAAAGTCTCACAGTTTGGGGTAAAACCACTTATTTGCTCTCTTGCCAAGAGTTAGATAAGACGATTGGGTAACCCTTCACTTGAAGGTATTGGCATAATCATGACATGATACTGTCATAACTATGACGTGACACTGTCATGAACATGTCATAAATATTATAAATAAGTCATGTGTCTGTAATGACAACTTGACATTAACCAGTATGACATTACCAGAGGATGTCTTTGTCATGACAACTTGACATAATGTCATCCTGTTTGTCAAGTTGTCTTAATAAGGACACTCCAAAGAAATTTAAATTCTAGTTGTCATGACCAAGACAACTTCTGGTAATGTCATCCTGGTTAATGTCAAGTTGTCATTACAAAGACATCTTCTGGTAATGTCATCCTGGTTAATGTCAAGTTGTCATTACAAAGACATCTTCTGGTAATGTCATCCTGGTTAATGTCAAGTTGTCATTACAAAGACATCTTCTGGTAATGTCATCCTGGTTAATGTCAAGTTGTCATTACAAAGACATCCCAAACAAATTTAATTTCAACTTGTCATGACTAGGACAACTTCTGGTAATGTCACTTTGATTAATGTCAACTTGTCATAATCAAGACAACCCAAACAATGTCAACTTGTCATGACAAAAACCGAATGACACTTAATGACAGAAGTCATAAACGCTTATGACTTGTTTATAACATTTATGACACATTCATGACGGTGTCATGTCACGATTATGTCGATACCTTCAAGTAAAGTGTTACCGAAGATTGATACCGCTCGCTCACATATCTAAGAGTGGTATTAATTTGTCTCATCTAACTTCCACAAGAAAACAAATAAGCATATTTCGCAAAACGTTGACTGTTTCTATAGGGCGCCTTTTGGCTCATAAGCGGGTATTGGCTCATGATGGATCCTACGAGGGCTCCAAAGTAAGCCATACAGGAGTTCCTTACTACAAGCAAACTGTCAAGTTTCACTTTATAATGAAATAAAGCCTCCCACTCTTTCCTTTAGCTTGTTTAATTCCTTGTATTCCAAAACCAAAAGCTTCATTATGGTGTTATCCTCTTCATACCCGCTGGCTGTTACTGCCCCTCTCTTCTTAAATTGGAAAAACTCTGTCGCGCTGATTAAATTGAGTCCTCAAAAAATTAGCGTGATCCCAGCCCTTCATATACATGCAAAACCAATGGCATCTCTTATCTTGGAATGAGAACCAAACTGATGAAAGATGAAGAAAAAAACAAAACAAAAAAACTTATAAACCTACAACATAATGAAGATAACTCACTTGGAGGGAATCCACTTATTGAGAAAAGTTTTTTTTCTCAGAACTTTTTTTTGTTGGACTCTCTCCCTCGGGGAATCCCACTGTGCTGTAGCCAAGTCAAAGAAATGCTTGTTTTGTAAAAGTCCTTTGGAGTCTGGATCAAAAGCATTTCCATAGCAGCTCAATCTGTGATTGAAATATTTAATACTGGCACCGAGCCTCACGCAAACGCTTTCTCTCTCACGCTGCCTCTTTCTTTCTTTCTTTCTTCTTTCACTCTCATTTCCTTTACCTTTTTGGTTCCTCCTGTTTTCTCCTTTGCTGTCCCTCTGCCTCTCATCTTCACTCTCTCACGTTCATTCTCTTCCTTACTATCTATCTGGTTGCAGTAATAATCACACTAATGCAGAGTGGATGTGGAGATAAAAATTAGAGGCTGTATGTATATTTGATATTATACTGCTAATATCGGCTGCCGAAAAAATAATGTCGGTAGTCGTGGGAAGGAAAAGAAATGTAACACAAAAGTACACTTTACAGTGTCTTTGCAGTGTCTGCACTCCACGTCCCTTTCATCGTCTGCATGTGTGAAAAACCTTCACAAGTTCCGTTTTTTTTTTTCTTCTTTTCTCCTCGTTGTGTAAATATTAGGGGAGGGAATCACCACAGGCATCGCGATACGATATCATCACAATACTTATGTCATAAACATATTGCAATATTCTGTGATATACTGCAATTTGTTACCTTTTTTCCAACTTCACATTTTTCCCAATTTCAAATGATGTCCCCAAAAGGAAACTTTGTCAACATCTGTTTTATCTAAAAAGATAAATTCCTCTGTTTGTTCATCTCACTTCAATTTTATTGCTGCAAAATGGGATTGTCAAGCAAACAAACTGACCGACACATATAATAACAGATCGATACTTGGCGTCTGCGTATCTATACAGCATTGCCACGGAAAATATCGCGATACTATGCTGTATTGATTCCCCCCCACCCCTAGTAAATATGAATATGGAAAGAGGTGTCAGGATGTTTTGAGGGGAAGCTGTTGACATCACAGAAGTTGCAGACTACTTCATGGCAGATCACTGCTTAATGATTGCATGTGTGTTTTGCATATGCCAGGGACAAGACAGGTGATCTGTTGCTTGTTGGTGAAATCATGAGCCTAATGCAGATCCCTGGCATCAACACAGCAGCAGGGGTCATCTCACGGTTCCAACAGCTCACAGACTCTGCAGGACTACTCTGCTGATTGGGCTCACACAAAGACAGTGCTTGGATGTCTGCGGATAAGTTAGCACGATTAAAGCCCACCTGAAAAACTTCGACAAGTTTTGTGTCAGCATTCATTAGCTAGCGAGTCAGTTTGTGGTCACGACTACTCGCTGGCACGCAAGGCGAAGTTTACAAAAACACAATCTAACACGGCACAGTTGTTTTCAAGAGCAGTGAGTGACGAGCAGGTGGCGCTGATTGAAACTTGCTGTCACCTCCAGTGATTAGCCTAGTCTCAAGCACCCTCATCTCCTGTCTAATTGGCTCTCGTTTTGATTAAATAACGTATGCAGTCGCTAGTGTTTGTTTATGAGCTCGTGAAGTTGAAGTTGTTGAACTTTTGCGCTTGAGGTGTAAACTTCCTCTCGTGCTCCGGGGTTCAGTGGGAATGGCAGTGAGTAACGTTAAGGGATGGTCATTCAACTGTTGGTTACGTGCTGTAGCGTGTGAGCGAAAGGGTGTGACTCTTTCCACACAGAAAATAATGTTGCTGGACGATGTTGTTGAAACCATTATCATAATATTCAAATCTAATCAGATGAGATAAGATTCCTTTGTTGTCAATTCTCAGCACTTAACATACATTGATGTTTTCTGATATGTTGCTTAAAGGCAAACTCTCTACAGGTGTTTGGGAAGAACTACTGCACATGTGAAACAAGTTGTCTCTTGTGGCTCTTCAGATGGAGCTGCGTGACATATGATAAATTACCTCAAGTGATGTCACTTGAGTCAGTGTCAGTTACCTCCCATTTTCCACCGGGCTCGTCTGCGCTGCGTTCCGGAGGCGCTGCGGGCCCCGCGAGCAATCTCGGCCATTCAAGTCAATGCTTGATACTCCACCAGCCGCGTCACGGCGTGTGCCAGAAGCGTGCATGAAGCGGCTCTCGGCTCCGCTCTGCTAAAGATACGCGCCAGGAAGGCTGGACGATTGATCGAAAATGTATCGACATCGGAATTCTGAAGCTGTTTATCTACGTATTTTTTTCCCATGACGATAATTTCGATAATTTATTTCTGTTGATAGGCCAACATTCTACCGTGTGTGCAGGGTCCGGAATTAACACTCGCCAGTCAAATGCGGGAGCGGGCCGAAACACACACACACACACACACACACACACACACACACACACACACACACAAAAACACTGGCGCACACACCAGCCACTACCTTCTGTTTACGGAAAGTTAGCGTTTACCTCAGGCTAATTAATTAGCTAGTAAGGTGCGATTTTTGGCAGCCAGCCTTGCAAAAGAAAGCACAGGAAACGGAGTCTCAGTTCACCCGTATGGGGAGACTCTGACACACTTTCTGCACTGCTTTAGGCTTGTACTGGTGTTGATGTTCTGTGCATTGTCGGACACATGCAGCCACCTTCCTGAAACCGCTTGCGGGACTGACACAAGTCCACAGCGGCCCGCGGCGTGCATGTCCGAGCCTGTCTCCAGCGCTTCCACCTGCAGGTTGTCAGCGGTGTGTCTGCCTGGTATACTCTCGGACGGCCGGTTTAATTCGCCGGTCCTCATCAATATAGTTTCATGTGTCACGTAGCTCTCCGCAAGCAGAAAAAAAGAGGAGCTTAAAACGCAACTTGCTGGTTTGAAGTTTAAAGTTGATAAGCAGTTAAGAAATAGATTGTATAGCCTATTTACATTTTTATCATGCAAAAAAAAAAGTGTAATTACAGGAGTGCTTGGAGTGGAAGGTAAATACTAGCTTAATAAACACATCATTCTGTAAAGTACTTGTAGAGACAATGAAATCTGCCAGTCGGGCAGCAAGACGCACCGCTTCTGAGACGCTCCCGGTGTGGCGGAGGACGGAACAAAACCGTGGCGCAGCTGGAACGGAGCACAGACGCGCCCGGTGGAAAATCCGGGTTAGGGTTGAAGACTGCAAGTTTGAAAATCAATAAAAAACGGTGGCTCTGCAAAATAGTCTCGGGAAGGAACTTGTTTTGGTGGAACATTTGCACCCCCCAAAAGAAAACACTACATCAAATATAAAATGAAGTTAACTGTTCACACAATACAGCAACTAGTGTACTACAGTAACAAGCTATTTAAATTAGCTGGATACATGGTTAAATCTAATTTGCTCTTACCAGTGTATTGCCATGTATATTTTGTCCATAGCAAATCCCCACCAATCGTGCCCAGAACGTCCCCATTCTGCCAAAGAACCACGCAGGCATGCCTTTTGGTTCTTTATTTATTTTGATTCTTTATTTATAAAGGACAACACATTAATCAACATTTCTGTAAATGTGCCAGTGTTAGCCAGCCGGCTAATTTTCAACTGTAGTCCTTTGGCCAGATGATTTTAGACCAGAGCAGCAGGAAGCAGCAAGAAATTAGTACAGGTTAAACTATACAGATAGAAGTCAACAAGACACCATACAGACCACTAAAACAACAGAAAAGCTTTCTCAGTTTGCCATGCAGAGCCACAGGAAGCATCAAAACACCAGCGCAGCTACACATCAAACAATATCCACATTCAGTATAAGAAGCCATGCAAACATCAGAACACATCCAAGTAACATAGACCTAACCCATCTTCTAACACCACTCAACCATGCAAAGCCGTAACAGCAGTAATGAAATGATGTGCCTTGTTGCACGACCTGAATTTTCTCAGCATGTAGCTTGCTAGCTCGAAGTTTGATGTGTTTTTTTTTCCGGACGCGAACGGAGTTAGACAATGGCAACACACTGCCGTCGATCCAGAGTAGCTGCTACTAGAACACATCCGAAACTCTCTGACCAAACTGATGCCGGTTGAATTGGTTAAATGACTTTAACCGGGGAGACAAACGTAGCAGCAGATTAATCAAACAAGCTATTGACCATCTGACAGCTTCAAAATCAGCACCATGAACAGAGGTCGTGACAGGAAGTTTCTTGACGCAATGTGTTGTCAGCTAGTTATTTAAGAAGGCCTCAATTTAACATTGTTTTGGATTATTATTGGATGGATTATTCCTTTAGTTGTGATTTGGCTGGAGATTTTGCCTCTAATGGCATGCTGTCACAGCAGATTTTGTTGTTTCCTTGCAGCGGCAGATAAGATACTGCACCAGCAAAACAGAATTAGGAGACAAATCCTCAACAGAAAAGACAAGCACAGAATCTTAAATCCACTATCTTTTTTTCCCCTCTTCTAGCAGTTAAAAAAGCACAAGTGACAAAACAAACTCTTGTCTCTGTGCAGAATTGATAATATCTACTGCGCTGTACGTCTGCATATACACAGAACACACACACACACACACACACACACACACACACACACACACACACACACACACACACACAGTGTGCCCTGCAGTATAATAAAAGTGCAATTTGGAGCTCAGTTATGGATGTTGATGAGAGTAAAAGGTGGTGACTTTCCATTAGTGGGACAAGCATCTTTTCTACCGTAGACGCAGCAGCTCTCTCCAGGTCTACCTCTCTGACCCATAGATGGCAGTGTGTCCATGAGTCTCCAGCATGGCGTCTGTGTGTCTGCTGGCCTGTAATGGTGTGAGGAGAGGCAGACGGCCACTGACAGGCCTCCGTAATGCAGATTTACAGTAATGGCCTGCATGGAAATGAGATGTACACCATTTAGTTTGGAAAAGACATCTTGCTGCTACTCTGCTGTGGCCTGACCTCGCTCTACGAGCCGGCGAAACACCACACCAGATCATTGATTTGACAAAGGCTTTGACTAATGCTAGTGAAGAAGTGGGAAGAGAGGACAAAGGGAAAAAAAAGCCGTAATAGTCTTGTCTTGCTTTTCCTTCTCTCCCTGCTCTTCTGTCAAGACGTGGTATGACGCCTTCATAAGTTTTTGATAAGGTCACAGCGGCAGAAGGGTCGTACATTAATGAGCGCGGTCGACACATGCTCCCAACACTGCTGGGAATTTGCCACCTCTTTCCTGCGCCACCTCCTCTTTTGTCCTTTTACTTGAATCCCACAATTAAGGTTGCCTTTTGTTCCTAGTGCTCATATGCAGCCAGTGGTCTGTGTCATTCTCCTCATCCATTATGGATCAGCACCAGGAGGAGTAAGCGCAGCGTTTTGGGTGTTTTAATAGAGAGAGGTCTTGTGTCCTGTGGCAGCAACAGATAGACGTGATAGGCAAGGTTTTTTTTTGTGTTAAAATATTCCAAGGACCCGATTCACAAAGATAGACTTTGACCAAGCCTTAAGAGTCAGACCTCAGATAGATGTTTGAATTCATCCGTTGCACAAAGCTGTGTAGTTCTGGAAGATCTTACGTAGGAGTAATTTGCAGTGCATTGTGGGTAAATTGAGGCTTTTTTTCTGATTTAAAAAAAACAACAAAAAAACAAAACAAAAAAACACTGCTGACCGAGCAACCGTATCAATCTGCTTAGCTCTGTTTCACCCCAGCAGAAAATGTTTGCCTGGTGGAAAATAAACCAACAGTTAGAAGGACATTTGACTGGGAAAATGTGTAACAATACAAAAAAAAACAACTGATTTGTAAAAAAAATTCCCACAACCAGGAAATGGTATTAATCTCACAGTTGACAGAGCATGGCTCAGGTGCCTATGTTCCCACAGCATTATGTTCCCACAGCACTATGTTCCCACAGCCCTATGTTCCCACAGCCCTATGTTGTTCCCACAGCCCTATGTTGTTCCCACAGCCCTATGTTGTTCCCACAGCCCTATGTTCCCACAGCCCGATGTTCCCACAGCCCTATGTTCCCACATTTCCTTTCATTTCCTTTCATACATTTGTATCAGATTTTATCCCCCTTTCTCCTAATTTGGTAGCCAATTACACCCAACCTATTATCCAGTAGCAATGGACTACAGATGGAATGTAGCTTTTAGCTAAATCTGGTGCACCCATCTCTTTGTTTATTGCAAACATTTAATGTAAGTGCACATTCATTTAACCCTAACCCTGTGGGAACATAGGGCCTAATTTTAGGAAAAATCTTAGAAATGTGGGAACATAGGGCTCTGAGAACATAGGGCCTAATTTTCAGTGAAAAAAAAAATTCTTAGAATTGTGGGAACATAGGACTGTGGGACCATTGGGCTGTGGGAACCATTGGGCTGTCAACATAGGCCTGACCCCACTCAGGGGTCAGGCCTATGTTGACAGGTCCTCAGTGCTGTATTGTACATTTCCATTATAAAGTCTCTTTCCCCTAGTAATGCACACGTTGTGAGCTATGTTTTACCAATTAGTCATTTGGGTATCACTGATCAACAGGTGGCACTGCTTGTTACCGTGGAAACGTAGCTCTTAGTTCTGAGTTTGCCTCGGAGTAGGGTGGCTATCTCTGTAGGCTTCAAATAAACTGTCTAACTTACCTTATACCCATTTAAGCGCACATTTAAGACTGGTCTAACACTACACACCAGTCTGAAAATATCTTTGTGAACCTGGACAGTTGTTTTCTTGAGACGTCTCTTGCCACTTTGACAGTTTGTCTTTGCAGGTTAAGCATTTCGGTGTGTGTGACCGATAGTTTCCTCTATCCATGGAAAGACATAAGCCAAGTAGTTTTCACTGAACGGTCTGATGACAGCGCCTTTGGTCAGCTCAGGTACGGTCATCTCCGACTGAATTGAGGGCTGGGATGTTTCCCTGTTTCTTTGAGCTCTATTTACGGTGACAAGTCTTTTTGTAGTGACAGTCGACATCTCTTACTTCTGTATACGTGGAAAGTTTTTTGTTTTTTTTGTGGCAACTGTGAGCGGTTGTTGCCAGTCATAGTTGCAGCATAAATTTACCAGGGTTTATAGTATGGTGATCTCATAGTTTCTTGCATATTTTTTTGCAGTCTCATGTTTGAAAATGTAATACAAATGCAGTTAATGTAAATGTTGCCTTGTCTTTCGATGTGGAGAAACATTGAGGAAAAACAAAGTAGATCTTGCGCTCACTATGGGAACCGCTGGCATACACTACTGTATGTCTCTGTCTGCTTCTCTCTGGCTGCGATTTATTCTGCTTTAGCACACAGGTCTTGTGTCTGGCAACCTTTCGATATGCTAATCTCAAGAAATACAGATCAGATACTGTATGTGCGAGCATCTTTGTGTGTGTGGTTCTTTACCATGTCTGGGTGTTTTCAATTGTGTTTCTGAAACGAGTGCTTTCTTTCTTCTGGCTGATTTTTTCCTCCCATCAGAGAGAGAGAGAGAGAGAGAGAGAGAGTGTGTGTGTGTGTAAGACAGTTTCATGACACTGCCTTTCCCCTTTACACTCATAATGGCCCACTGATAGCGTTCGAATCAAAGACCTCCTGGCCGATCCTGATAACAACCTCCATTCTCTCTCTTTCTCTCTCTCTCTCTCTCTCTCTCTCTCCCCCTCTCCCCCTCTCTGTCTGTCTGTCTGTCTGTACCCTTATTTCTCATCATCTCTCGCTCTTGGTCTTTCATATCTCTCTCTCTCTGTCATTCTCAGTAGCTTTCCTCTGTCACCATCCCTCTGGCTTTCTCTCGGCTCTAAAATAGGAAATGTCTAAATTACACTTGCTAATAGGTTGCAGCAGCACTGTTTTCCCTCTTGCCCACCCTCTGTCTTCTTCTTTTTAATTTAGTGGTCGGGACAGAACACATTTCGTTTGATACTAAATGAAAGGATTGTTGTTATCAACTCTTGAAGGAAAGAAGACTCCTCTCCTCTCCTCTCCAGATGGGAACATCAATTCTTAATGCTCATTCTGCCATGCTGGTACCCATCTCCCCCCTGGGTGAAAAAAACCAGAGCACAAGGCCCCATCTCAAATGTTTAGCATCTCTCTTCACTCATCTGAAACACCTACAAGATGTAGTCTTCTCTTTTTAATAGACACCTAAGCCAAATCCTCATTAAAAGTACGTAATGTAGGGCATATACATTAACAGATGATTAACATTTCAATATTGAGACATGACAATAACTACTCTCAACAAACTAGACAATGTCTGAAAGATGGGCAGCCTCCTCTGGCCTCTACAGTTTCTTTTATATGTTGCGCCAATGGGTTTGATTTGGTTGGAGCTTGGCTTTGTTATTTTAGGGTCGAAAGACAATTTAGTTTTTTGGCACAAAAATTAAAAAGCAGGCATCTGTCAAGTGCAAATGGAAATAAAAGTTGGCAAGCTCAAAATGGAAAATATTGAAAGAAGTAACTGACATGTTTATCGAAAGCTCCACACAGCTCTCTCTGTATCTCTCAGTATGGCTGTGTTCAGAAGATTGTGGCGTCCTGTGACTTTCCCGCGCTGAAGCTTGAGTGAAGATAATGACCTCTTCTGAAGAGTCCATCATGTTTTTTTAATCCTCCTTGGCTGCAAGCAACTGCGTGGAGGAGGGGTGGGGGGTGCGTGCACGACCACATAAGGCTTGTATCATGTGGACGCGCCGACAGTTTTGTTGTCATTACTTAGAATTCCTCATGGGGGCGACAGAAACTACACACTATAGCTTTAAGGAACACATCACAAAATTAAAAGCTGCACCTATCAATTGTTTTCATTTAAGAGCAACTTAACACCAACTTAACATCTAGTTTTTGCTGATCTTCTGTGATTTAAAGTTTCACAGTGCTGCACTGATGTAGCTGTGCACTGTACACTGTGACATCACTGTTGGACGTGGTCAGAGGTGAAAGAGACATGAAGCTTTCAACAAGAGGCGGCAGTGAAGCATCGGCTGGTATTAATTTACTCTTATGAGATCCGTTTTGAAGTTTTGCTTTTAATGATTTGGTGAATTTTTTGTCCAATGATCTTGTACTTCTAATTACTTGTTATATGTAACCAACTATCAAAACAACCAACAAATTCCCATCAGCCTCAGCTGTATTTTGTGTTAAGTGCTAATTAGCAAATGTTAGCATGCTAACACACCTATCTATGATGGGGAACATGGTAAACAGTATACCTGCTAACTCTTGTATGCTAGCATTGTTCGGTGAGCACGTTAGCATGCTGATGTTTGCATTTAGCTCAAAGCACGACTGTGCCTAATTTCAGCCTTACTGGGTGTTAGCATGACTCTAGTCTTATGGGTCTGGTCTTATATCTTATTTGGATATTGCACTTGTCCATATTGTGATTTTTGATAAAATGGCGATTAATTGTGCAGCCCTAATTTATTTTCTGTTAGGGTTGGTTACCATCACTGACATTGATAGTCTCTTTTTCACACTTCAGAGTGATATCAATTAAAACATAGTTTATTCTAGAACAACACTTTCGTTGAGCCGTGTAGATATTTTTAATCTCTGCCATAATGTCATTTGTTTATCACAGTTATACCAATTTAACACAGTTTGCCAGTCATGTCCATCTGTGCTAAATTATTAATTATTTTCCACCAACATTTCCTGTAATCACAAATGTAGTTTCACTGTATTTTCTGTCAACTGGCAGTCGAGTCAGTGTGTAAAACTGGAAGTGTTTGAATCACAATAGACGCTATTACCTCAATGTATGTCTGGGCAGCGATCCATGGCAGACAGGATGGCTAGACGTGTTCATTTGTTACTATGGTTTCATGTTGCCTTTTAAATTTGCGAGGAACTCAGCCGTTATACACCTGTAAATGTCAACGCTAGAGGTTTTCTGGTAGCATAGGTACATTTTCTTCTGCCATGGTGATGTACGGCATGTACTTGTATTGTATTTTATATCCATTTTTTACTATCTACACAGTATTTGTTTTCGCCATATTTCGGCGTTGCTGTTATTGTGGGAGCAAAGCTACGTCTCAGACCAACATTTGAACTCTTCACTCCCTTTCCATACTACAAGTATTCTAACCTTTATTTCACCAGGGAAGGCAGGCTGCGCACAGACTGCCCTTTTTTAATAAGCTACACACTTACAGCTTTTACTGCATGAGGCTTTCATTTTTCTGGCACTAAGGGCACCTTGGCAATACTGTCTGAGAGGTGAGATTGGCCTTCAATAATGATTTCCCTCCCAGAATTCTCCATTTTGTCCATAAACCCTTGAAAGTTTTCTAGCCTCTCACATACTTCCTGTACTTACCATCTAATTGTGCTTTAGAAGTTCTGCTACAGTGGGGCAAAAAAGTATTTAGTCAGCCACCAATTGTGCAAGTTCTCCCACTTAAAAAGATGAGAGAGGCTTGTAATTTTCATCATAGGTACACTTCAACTATGAGAGACAAAATGAGAAAAAGAAATCCAGAAAATCACATTGTAGCATTTTTAATGAATTTATTTGCAAATTCCTCGGGAAAATAAGTATTTGGTCACCTACAAACAAGCAAGATTTCTGGCTCTCACAGACCTGTAACTTCTTCTTTAAGAGGCTCTTCTGTCCTCCACCTGTTGCCTGTATTAATGGCACCTGTTTGAACTTGTTATCAGTATAAAAGACACCTGTCCACAACCTCAAACAGTCACACTCCAAACTCCACTATGGCCAAGACCAAAGAGCTGTCAAAGGACACCAGAAACAAAATTGTAGACCTGCACCAGGCTGGGAAGACTGAATCTGCAATAGGTAAGCAGCTTGGTGTGAAGAAATCAACTGTGGGAGAAATTATAAGAAAATGGAAGACATACAAGACCACTAATAATCTCCCTCGATCTGGGGCTCCATGCAAGATCTCACCCCGTGGGGTCAAAATTATCACAAGAACGGTGAGCAAAAATCCCAGAACCACACGGAGGGACCTAGTGACCTGCAGAGAGCTGGGACCAAAGTAACAAAGGCTACCATCAGTAACACACTACACCGCCAGGGACTCAAATCCTGCAGTGCCAGACGTGTCCCCCTGCTTAAGCCAGTACATGTCCAGGCCCGTCTGGAGTTTGCTAGAGAGCATTTGGATGATCCAGAAGAGGATTGGGAGAATGTCATATGGTCAGATGAAACCAAAATAGAACTTTTTGGTAAAAACTCAACTCGTCGTGTTTGGAGGGGAAAGAATGCTGAGTTGCATCCAAAGAACACCATACCTACTGTGAAGCATGGGGGTGGAAACATCATGCTTTGGGGCTGTTTTTCTGCAAAGGGACCAGGACGACTGATCCGTGTAAAGGAAAGAATGAATGGGGCCATGTATCGTGAGATTTTGAGTGAAAACCTCCTTCCATCAGCAAGATGAAACGTGGCTGGGTCTTTCAGCATGACAATGATCCCAAAGACACCGCCCGGGTAACGAAGGAGTGGCTTCGTAAGAAGCATTTCAAGGTCCTGGAGTGGCCTAGCCAGTCTCCAGATCTCAACCCCATAGAAAATCTTTGGAGGGAGTTGAAAGTCCGTGTTGCCCAGTGACAGGCCCAAAACATCACTGCTCTAGAGGAGATCTACATGGAGGAATGGGCCATAATACCAGCAACAGTGTGTGAAAACCTTGTGAAGACTTACTGAAAACATTTGACCTCTGTCATTGCCAACAAAGGGTATATAACAAAGTATTGAGATTAACTTTTGTTATTGACCAAATACTTATTTTGCAAATAAATTCATTAAAAATCCTACAATGTGATTTTCTGGATTTTGTTTTCTCATTTTGTCTCTCATAGTTGAAGTGTACCTATGATGAAAATTACAGGCCTCTCTCATCTTGTTAAGTGGGAGAACTTGCACAATTGGTGGCTGACTAAATACTTTTTTGCCCCACTGTATAGAGGAGTTATCTAATGTAGGTTGGTAATAATTTGACCCCTTGAACCTTTCTCGTTAGTCATCAGTGCTAAATTGTGATTGGTCGTTGGGCGGCTCCAAACGGCGAGAGCTGCAGAGAACAAATGGTCCGTTTCATTAAGTTGGATGTTAGCAGCGCAGGTGCCCTTTAACGGCACAGAGACTATTAACACAATAACCAAAAAGCAATTAGATTGACTTTCTAAAATGGCAGTCAATTAGCAAAGCTGCTGCGCTGCATGGCATAGAGGTAAGAGGAAAGAAAGACTGAGAGACAAAGAGGAAATCAGTGTATTGGAACACTGGGTAATGATGCAGCTGCTGATCACCAACAAGAAAAGCTACTGTTTGCCTTCACTTCAAGTGACGGGAGGAAAACAGCACACTAGGTGGCCACTGGTGATGCTGCTGGTGATGCCGTAGGTGATGCCGTAGTCTCTAGACACTACCATTCACAGGGAGACAAGCATCAGATTGTTATCTGATGCAGTTAAGCCTAAATCATAATTTTTTATTATATACCATACATTCTCAGTGATAACCAGGCCTTTATTTTGCTCTGTCTTTTACTGAAATTTCCAACAGAGACATTGATAGCCCCTTTTTTCCCCACTTTAGAGCTATATTGATTAAAACACACTTTTGTTGATCCGTTCTAGTCATACATTGCAACCCTCAGGTTTAGTTCTGGAGCACACTGAAGAACAAAGGAAAAAATCCGCTCAAAGCACTTTTTGTGAGATGCTTCAAAGATGGTTTTAATCTTTAAAGTAAACTTCACCAGGCCTATTCTCACAGTGTCTTTGTTTGTGACTTTAAATAGTTTCAACTTTTGTTGTTGTCGTGCAGGCATCTGTCTTTGCTTTATGTCTCCTGTCAGAACAAAGAGAGGGCCAGATTGGCAGACAGATTGATCCAAAATTTTGACGTCAGTAATGTCAAAAATATTTTGCCTAGAGAACACTTCTGTCTGTCTAAGGGCCCAGTTTATTGGTTATTCAAGAATGAATGTATGAAAAAGCCATTCTTCTCTCCGTGCAAATGAAATATATTTACTCTGAGATGTTTTGGTTGTAGCCTGTTAGGATGTACGAGCACCTGGAGAGTGAAAGAAAAAAAAAAATGATGTCATCACCAGGACATCACCAGGTCTGATTGTTTTGTTTTGTTTTGTTAAAGGGGAACTATGCAGTTTGTTTAGCTTAATTTACCTTAACTGAACAGCTTCGGGTTCATTGGAATGGTTATATGACTTTTTTCCGGGTTGAATGGTGGTCGTCTTGCTCCCCCCTAGCGCCTGTGAACGGAAAAACCACCCTTGCAACTTTAGGTCGGCGAGCCGGCGGCCTCAGCGTCAGGAAATATCGTGTGATATCAGGTCTCGCGATGTAACGAATTGCTTCACGGCACTGCACACATACAGGAACCGGCTAACAAGGTAACGATGGAGTTTTTCACACTAATGTCATGGCTGAGCTGGCAAAAAAGAAGCAGAAAGCTAGGAAAGCATTGTCGGAGGAACAGAGAAAGAGGAAACGGCAGACTGACCGAGCGAGGAGTCAGACACAAGTAAACATAGGAGCTGCCAAATATCTATTCTGAAGCTGTAGGGGGAGCTCTGTAGAGAAACCTGCGAGCAAAAAGCGAGAAAACACGAAGAAATTGCCAAAACTGCATAGCGCCCCTTTAATGTAAGCAGACGTGACAGGAAATTCTTTTTTATCATGGGAATAGACAAAATAATGGCCAGGCATGAACGGCTGCTACATGTTTTAAAGGTTCAGTCCCTGTTCATATTAACAGGCTTCATGGGAGATCCAATCATAAGTGGACAATTAAACACAGGGGTAAATGCACCTTAAAGCTGTGAGGATATTGGGATCTAGTAACAAAAAACACTTTCCGAGGTAGTGAGGAAAATGTCGACATACAGTATGTTGGGCCACACCAGTATTTCACTGAAGGTTCACAGAGATCCATAAAGAAAGTGGTGAAAGCTCACTGTGTGCTGTTTGGCGGTCTACACAGTTTTACCTTTGTTAAATTATCCAGCTCCAGATTAGGTTGGAAAATCATCAGATTTCAAAGAAACTGGCTCCTCACCGGTACATAGAAAACTACCGAAAGCCCAGGGGTCTCATTTATTAACGTGGCGTACACACAAAACGGGGCTGAAAATGTGCGTACGCCACTTCCCACGCAAAGGTTGTGATTTATAAAAGACAAACTTGACGGGGGAATGTGAGGTCCTCCACGCAAACAATGACCCATGCGTACGCACATTTTTTTAGACAATGGGAATTGGCAACGCAGATGGTGAGGTGGTGAACTGAAGTCAGACTGCAGAAAGTAAATGTGGGAATAACGATGAGTCATAATATTTTCAAGTATTGATGCCTCACGCACATTTTTTCGCTCCATATCATCCATGTTATCATGAAGATTAAATCCAGCAGTGTTATTTGCGCTTGTACTGAGTGATAACTGTTCCATAAACACCTTTTAAAATCCATCTCAAATCTTAAATCAAAATTTGTTCTTAATATTTAATCGGCGCTGTCTCACCGTCCCATTGTCCACTACGGAGTGCAAGAGGAGGAGATGGCCCAACTGCATGGAATACAGGATAGCATCAAATACCCTACCATTAGATAACTGCAGAACACAGTGTAAATAACTAAATATCTGTCTTTAATACTGTGCATACCGTATATCATCAAATGTCAAAGTCTGGAAATACAGCCGTTAAACTCTCGCGCAATCGTTACACTTAATGTCCTCGTTATCGGTCCAAACTTTAATACTGTTTGTGACAAAACCTTCATAAAGAAAAGTGTGTTTGCCTATTAGACTTGCGTCTTCAAATTGTATCTTGGGGTGGGGGATACCACTAGTGTGATGCTGTGATTTTGGCAAGGTGTTAACAATCACAAATTGTTGTAAACATATAAATTCTGCGGTGACCCCCGTGCATAATGCTGTATGATGACACTGCTGGCCCTGCAGGAGGACTAACCTCCAATGGAAGAATCAGGAGAGAAAAAGACTTCAGGGACCATGACGATTGGCTAATATGCCGATTGAAATTCCCTAAAGCTGTGCTCTAGGATCTATGTACTGAATTGGGTCCAGTAGAGAGGGCAATGCGCCGGCACCGTGCCATCCCGGTCCAAATACAGGTCCTCGCCACTCTGGGGGCATAGTATATATAATCTTCAACTTTATTACTAAGGCTTGTTTGGATATAATATATAGTTCTGTTAAATCTTATCATATACTGTAGGTCTGGTATATCGAATCTGTTCCGGAGTGCCGTAATGCCTGCCGTTCTGGACGGTATTATTAATATATGTAGTCTATAGATCAGGTTTCCCTACACTGTGCGAGAACAGGCTGAAATTATAATTCAATTTGCAGCAATTTCCGAGCGTCTGAGAAGTTTTTTGCTTTTCCCCCGCCAGTTGTCATGATTCAGCGTAACGAAAGAACAACTGCCAGGGTCATTAACATACTGATCAGCATTCATGAGGTGCTTTGCCTTGACTATTCATGGTTAAAATGGGCGTGTACAGGGCGGGATAACAGGCTGATTCATGTACGCCCACTTGTTTTATGAATCAGAATTTTTTTTGTGTACGTCATTTTTGGACTTTGGGTGTACGTACACTTTTAGTAAGGATCCTACACACAGTTTTATAAATGAGACTCCAGATCACTTCAGCATTACAATAGTATTTTTCTCGGGAAAGTGGCATTTGTTAACTAATTTCATTTATGTTGGAGCACCAGTAGGGCTGCAACCAACGATTATTTTCAGTATTGACTAAGTGTGTGGACTTGCATATTAAATAACAGCCATGGGTGTTTTGACAGGCTCTTTAAACCAACAAGCAGTGTCTCTATTCTGATGAAGCCACATCGGTTCAGTCATTTAAGGCATTTTGCTTGCCTGACTAACAATGTGTGCTTCTCAGATCCTCTTAGGATCAACCCTCCTCACCAGCTCAGAGGCAAGTGAAGACCACAACTGAGCTATTTGAATGAAAATCTGCAAAGAAACTTGAGTTCACTGTAGGTTTTATAAAATAAATACCTGATACATCAATCCAACTTCAACAATACTTTTGAGACTTGAAATTGCTTTTGTGGTATAACACTGCAATCCTCAGCACTATTTTCCAATGTGTAAATCACATTAAAGGTGCACTATGAGTTCCTGCATGGTCATTTCTGTTGACGTTTCAAGTAAATTCAAAACAAAACAGAGCAAGCTCGCCCCTCCCCCCCATGTTTCCATAACTGTCATGACTAACTGACTAACTGTCCCTAACCCCCAGCCCCTCCCCCAACCATCTTGTCGGTGATTGGCTGGAGTTTTGTTGTGTTTTGGTGCCTATCCTATGCCTCTAGTGTTTGTTTGTTTGTTTCACAGTGTGTTCAGGGGGCAGGCAGCTAGCGGCTCGAGATGCCTACGATTTGAGACAAAAATGAAATCGCGCTGAAACCATGCAGGAACAGAAAGTGTTCCTTATGAATAACAATCAACTACTGTAGATGTAAAAGCTGACATACTGCAGTGCTTTTGCCTTGGTAAAAATCGTTTGTTCCTGATCTGTCAAGACCAGGAATGTGTCACCTACATTGGAATAGGTTATGGCGTATACAATATTTCATGCATAACTAAATGTAAACGCCTGCATGCTGTGTTATCTGAGTGGTTTTGTTAGTCACTTAATAGCTTGCATATTGTTTTTGTGAGTCACTTTGTAAGTAAATACTGTACGTGGACTGGGTGTACGTGAGTTTTAAGTAAAATGGTTCACGTTTCACATGCGATTTCTGTAAATGTGCACACTTTGTCACGCATGAGCGTGTGAGCACTCTGTGAATGCTTTTTTTTAATTTATTTTTATTAATTTCTGTGGGTCATCATAATTTGGTTCCAGGAATTACATCAAATAAAGGCGAAACAACTAATTAAAAAAAATAAAAATAAACAAAAAGAAAAGACAGATTTCAAAGTGTTATCAAAATCAGAGTTTCGTCAAAATTTCATCTCTATTTTTTATATACTATGTTTCCCTCAATACTTATTATTGATTATATCAACCCACCCCTACCAACCCACCTTACCGTCCGCCCACCTCTCCCACCCCCGTCCCCATTTACCCGCACATTACTGGTCCTCATTCACCACAGATCTCTCTCTCTCACACACACACACACACACACACACACACACACACACACACACACACACACACACACACACACACACACACACACACACACAAAAGTAAATTAAAATAATAAAGGGGGTTCTAAAGACATGCTCTAGAGGGCATTATAAATTTGGCTCCATTGGCTATCAAATTGTTTCTTTTTATTTTTGTCCTTTGACATTGATCTTTCAGTACACATATAATACTTCATTAGGGACTTCCAATTCTCTATTGAAGGTGCTTCCTTATTTTTCCAATTTTGCAATATCAATTTTTTAAAGATAAGAGAAGAAAAAAGTATCTGCCAACAAGTTGGATATCTTATTCCCTCTATATCTTGAAAAATACACATTTTTGGAGAGAATATGATTTTTCTGTAGATACTCAGTATACTTAGATAACCAAATCTCTATACTCTCCCAAGTCTTCTTAATTCCTTTGCAGTACCAAAAGGCATGCATAAGGGAGTCACCATATAGATTACATTTTAAACATATATCTGATGATGTATCATCAAACTTGTTTATTTTATCTCTAGTGTAATATATTCTTGTCATTATCTTAAACCGTATTAGACGCAGATTTTCGTTAGTAGTTAATTTGTATGTAAGTGACGAGCTTTCTTTCCATTTTTTTCGTCGATCCCTTAGGTCTTCCGTCCATTTATTGTATATACTTTGTAATAATTCATCACTGCTTTCCATGCTTATCAGTAAATTGTACATAGAGCCGATCAGCCTCCTTTTTTTTGTTGCTTTGGCTTAATATGTTAGACATTTCAGGGCTAATGTTCTTTTCCAAGTCAAAATTGCAGGTAATCCAGTTTTTCAGTTGCATATACCTAAATAATTCTCCATCTTTTAGGTTATATTTACTTTTTAATTCACTAAATGGTGCAACAGTGTCGTAGTTTGTGACATCTGACAACTGCTTGATTCCACCTTTTATCCATGTTTCCCAGTAAAGCTGCGTGCTCTGTATTTTTATTGATGGATTGCTCCAAATATGTATATGCCTGGGAGGCCCTGTTTCCTGATGAAGAATCTTTTTAATTTTATTCCAGGCCTTTAATGTACTATTAATAACAAAGTTCGTTGATTTAATGTTGCCCTTAGAAAAAAGTGCTAACAGTAAACCGTTGCACTGTAATTGATTGTTTTCTATGTCTATCCATGGATCTTCATTTGTTTTATTTGTTATGCGATCAATATAAAATGACTGAGTTTAGATTTAGACTCCCTTCTGCTCTTGAGTGATACAAAAGTTTCCTTTTCAATCTAGATGCTTTATTTGACCAAATGAACGAAGAAATTATTGAGCTTACCTCTTTAAAAAAGGTTTTAGGCGTTAATAGGAATAGTTTGAAATTGAAATAAGAATTTCGGTAGCCACATCATCTTAAAGAGGTTTACTCTTCCTATTAAATTAATCTTCAAGTCTTGCCACTGCCACGCATGAGCGTGCAAGCACTCTGTGAATGCTTGATAACTCTTTTAATTGGTTGCAGCAGATTGAGCCATGATGCTTTCCAGCCGAGACGGTTTTGGGCCACTCTCTTTTTTTCTTCTTCTAATAATTGCTTTGATCACAGGAATAATTAGGTTTTCTTCTTCCCCCTGCTCAAAACACACACACACACACTCACACACTCACACACTCACACACTCACACTCACACTCAAGAAATGATAATCACTTTCTTTACTTTGTTCTGTACTAACTGTTACCTATTTGTCTAACAGAGCTGGGAACAAAAAAATAAAACCCAAATTCAATTACAACACCCCTCACAGTGTTTCTTTCCTCCAAGTCTCTTTTTTTTTTTTTTTTTTTTATAAATACCCTCAAAGTACAATCATATTGTGCAGTGAAGTTGAATGTTGGAGGGACATTTTCTGGCAAGCTTTATTTTTATTTTTTGTTTGCTTGCAAAGTGGCAATCCGTACGATTTCAGTCCTGTTTGATTTAGAACTTCTATTTAAGTAAAAACAATCAAATTGTGCGGAGCGTTTAGCAGTCTGGAGCGTAGACTGAATCACTGTGACATCACATGAACACAAAAATAACTCCCGGGTAGACAACTGGCCGTTGATTTGAATTGCGGATATATGTGAAATCGGCAAACTTGTTTATTTCTGTTGTCATTTTCAGCCGTAACTGTGCAGTTTAAATATATATAGCTAAACACGGAGGTCTGGCCTATTTGACTTTTCTGCTGTGCTTATTTCCTGTACCTTGTTGCTTTGCTCACATCTTTGATAAACCAAGTCTAGTGTTACGAACAGCGACATCTCACCGCCAGTCGGACTGACTGCTAGTTTGGGTGGTGTCATTTTTAGTGAAAGCGTTGACATATGAAAGCATCAAACATGCATATTAGTCACATTGTTTGTACTGGACTCAGGATCTTCCTATACCTTTTCACAGATGGAAACATTCTAAATGGACCCAAGTTGATTTCCTGTTGCAGTGTATACGAATGGCATCAACTGACAGGAAGTTAACAAGGGGCCAGGCTGTTGCCTAGCAATGGAATTCCATTGAAAAGGTCTATAGAATGAATGAATACAACGGATATCATTCTATTTCTATGGTCTGGAGTCTTGTTGTTGATACTTAAGCTTCAAGTTTTCAGAATTGTGTGCACGGTTCCATTTTTTTATGTGTATACAATGGAGAAAAACTGTAACACAGCATGCATTTTTTTCTGGGAGATGACACACCAGCCACCCAGTTGTAATACTGCAAATACAGTATATACGCACTGCAATACTTTCATCAGTGGTCTATAGGCTCAATCACCATTGTGTTACATCCTTCAGTGATAGTTATTTTAGTATAGTAATAGTAATTTATTTAAATAGAAATCTTGGAGATTACAGCTTTAAGTTAGTAATGATGAGCAACATTTAGGCAACAAAAACTAATATATATATGATATAATATATGATATCATTTATTTCCCTATGTCTGAGTTAACTGCAATAGCTCCATATTATGTTGAGGTGGAGTACATTCACAGTTAGCAGGGAAAAGACGTTTGTGTATTATAAATGTGATAATAAAGTTTGGACCACTATAGAAAAACGGCTTATTTTTCAGAGTTCTGACACAACTGAGCTTTCCCTGCAGCAACGTAAGCCATCAAGGTACTAAATATGCACTGATTGAAGAAATTTTTTTTCCACAGGTTTATTTCAGTGGAATGAGATTTTTCGCGGCAGAGTTGGAGATGTGTGGTTTTGGATTGTGTGTGTCTCTATATGTATCTGTAAAACGTGCTTGCTATGCGTCTGTGCATTTATGATATTGACAGTGTCACATGCACACTATAATCCACGTTTTGTTCTCACTCAGATTATGAGGAATTCATGATTAAGCCTTTAACACTTCCTATACATATTTATGAAATCATTCCACTACACATAATCCGAATATTGATCGCCCACCCCTCCCCTACGCGAGCAGTGTAGTGTCCCTTGGGATCATTTCCACCACACAGTGTTGTTGGCGTGCAGCTGCACTCTTTAACCTCGCTGTGCTCATGTAGTGCTGCGAGGTGTGAAGGCTAAACAAAGGCTGCGTACTTCAGATTAGAGCAGATGATAAAATGAAACTTTAATAATCCCCGTGGGGAAACTGGGTCATTGCATCGGGGAAGAATAGAAGACAAGAAGAGAGAAAATGAGACCTGCAGATAATGCAAGTAATTACACCCAAATAACATACTGTACCCAGGGTAAAACACAGGATAAGTTAAGATAGGACATATGTGTTGGCAGCAGCAGGTTAAACACGTTTGGACAGAGATTAGAACATATGCTCAAAACATATGTTCAAAGATGTAAGCCAACCCTTCACAGATTTGTTTAGTTACGTGTCTAATAAAGCAGAAAAGCCACAAAATAATCTTGTCAGAAACAAAAAACGGATCAAGTGTTGAATGCCAGGTTGCAGCTTGTTCAGGTCACAGCGTCGAGGCTTACTTGATTATGCGCTTGTCCAAACAATAGCCACGCTGATTTGATCAGTCGGGCCGCAGACGTGCAGTTTGATTGCAGACTGAATTTCTCTTTATAACATCAGTAACGTAATGAGATTTAATCGCCTGAGTCCTCATAAGAGCGTCGGATGAACTTTATTGATCCTGGCAGCTAAATTGGGTCATTACAGTAACAGCGATTAGAGGTGTTTGTTGGGGAACGTGAAACAAACACATTTTTCGGATTCTCTGTTGATCCCTGAAGGAGAAATTAATCTTTTTGAGTGGCCTTCAATACATGGGGGAGCTACTATTGTGTTGAAAATTCAAGTAGGAGGAGAGACTTTGTGCTGTAGCTGTCCCAAAGCCATACTACATACTCACTCTATATGTGTTCTGTACTATTCTGAGGCTACATTTACATTGCAACGTTTTGGTTTAAGAACGAATATCTTTTGCTACGTTTACACCTTGCATTCCCACTGCTCTGGCGTTTCAGAGCCCCTGAACCATTTGAAAACACTTCTGACCCTGTTTTGGGTTGGAATCTCCGGGGCTGTGTTGCCGTCTCAACGGCCTCAAACGGAGACCTTTGGCAACACCGACACTGACGCCAACCTTTCGCCGCATGATTGGCTCGTGACGTCTCGTTCTCTGAGACTAAGCAACTACCGGGAACTGGCGGAGTATACATGCTGCCTCCGGTTTACCTCGGAACGCACATGCCCAGTATACGATGATGTTGATGAGATACACGTTGGGCGTGTTAGTTTAAACGGAGATTAGTTCTTCTACTGGAGCTAAAAACACCTGTGTGCACGGAGATCGCTTATGACTCAAAACTTAGCCTTAATAGTATACCTTACTTTTCTTGCAGTTGTATGTGCAAAATTCATGTACTAATCTAATCTTTTGTCTGTTCCTTGACCCGTGCTATACCCTTTGACCTAGTAAATGAAAATCAGGCCAGTAGTTTTTTCGTAAGCCTGCAGACAAACGGAATCAGAAGCATAATCTCCTTGGCGGAGGTAATAAAAATGGGATAGGGTCAGTATGTAGGGTGGAAAATGCATGTGTGAGTATGCGCAGAGATCACAGTACTTCACTTAAGATTATCCATCCATTATCATCCACTTATCCGGCGTCGGGTCACAGGGGCAGCAGCTCCAGCAGGGGACCCCAAACTTCCCTTTCCCGAGACACATTAATCAGCTCTGACTGGAGTATCCCATGCACCTAAATTGTTGCTTTTTGTTCACAGGTTTGTCTATAGAGCTCCCCCTACAGCTTCGGAATAGATATTTGGCAACACTGTTGTAAAAACTTGTTGGCGACTCTCCCCCCTCCCATCTTCTCTCTCTGGTCACATGCATTTGTTTTCAAAGAAGCCGGCGAACACACGGAGCCATGTCCACTGGGGTAGACCGCTAGTAAGCTAGCTAGTAAGCCCGTAACAGACAGCTATCATAATAAAAAACCTTTACAGACAATAGCAAACATCCTGAGGTCACAATAACAAGAAATACAAAGATTAAACAGAGTTTATCCCAAAGATACTTACAAGTGCAACAGCAAGAACGCCAGGTCAGCATCGGATTTGCAGGCTTCTGTTTGTCTCGGTTCTCGCCATTCTGAAAACGCAGGTCCGATGTTTACTTGTGTCTGACTCCTCGCTCGGTCAGTCTGCCGTTTCCTCTTTCTCTGTTCCTCCGACAATGCTTTCCTAGCTTTCTGCTGCTTTTTTGCCGGCTCTTATAGCTAGCCGGTTCCTGTATGTGTGCAGTGCCGTAAAGCAATTTGTTACATCGCAAGACCTGATATCACGCGATCCTTCCTGACGCTGAGGCCGCCGGCTCGCCAACCCAATGTTGCAAGGGTGGTTTTTCCGCTCACAGGCGCTAGGGGGAAGCTAGACGACCACCATTCAACCCAAAAAAAAGTCATATAACCATTCCAATGACCCCGAAGCTGTTCAGTTAAGGTAAATTAAGTTATTGACTGTGCCAACGTCATCATCAACAAAATCTGATCATGGGTGTAAGAACAAATCTGTTGTTACTATGGATGGCTGGTAAATAGGAAATGTTTGTCCATTAGTATTCCATTACAATCTGCCAGTGTTACATTTTACATCTCGGTTATTCAGCTGATGCTTTAAAACCAATGATACACTGTGTTAAGGGAGCGGCTCCATGTACAGTCAAAAAGTAAAATCAAGATATTTTGCACCATTAACATTTCCAGGAAGAAAAATTGCTTTCAGATTTCTATTCAAAGGGTTGCAACATAATTTGACCTGGTGTGTGGTGTGATAATGGATGTTCGGGGGCAGAAGAAAAATACTTTCAACCACTTTTCACCCAGCTGAAACCTGGGTGGTTTTTTTGTCCTGGTAGATGGTGGATGGCAGTGTTTTGCTGTGATTGGAGCTATTCTGGACACTTCCAAGAACAGAGCAAAAGAAAAAAAGAAGAAAAAGGCTAAAAGAGCACTCTTGAAATGAAAGTAGAGCATACACACCAATAGGGCTGCACGATATGACCTAAAATCAAAATCACGATTAATTGCACATTTTACCAAGATAATGATAAATAATTACATTTCTTTGTGATTAGTTTTATTTTTTGGTCCTCATAGTTCATTGGCAAGGTTTGTCCTGTAAATAGGCTCAAATATGGAAGGTGAGATGTATTTTTTTTCTAATTCAAAAGTGCTTATTTTTGTTATTTTAAAATAATTGAGGGAAACACACAAAGCGGGAACTATTATGGCTATTCATTGAAACTGTATAAAACTGAAATGAAAGCACACATTGCTTGAAATGAAAATGTCTTGTGAAAAAAGTCACATTTTAGTTTTGTAAAGATTATCAGAATTATCGTCATGGGAAAAATCCGTCCAGAATTTTCGATGTCTATAAACTTTTGATTTATCGTCCAGCCCTACACACAAACAGCCAGATGGTTTGGAAACGGTAGGTTTGAGTGTGTGTATGTGGTGGGTATGTTTTTACAGAGCTCTTATTACTCTGTGTGTGTAGATTAGCATTACATTAAAACATTAACATGACGCAGGGTGTCATAAATTTATAATTCAAATCCCGAACGTTTCAAATGGATAATGCCAAACTGGCTTATCCACCTGGCGCGCTATTGGCGGGTTTAACACGACGACGAAGAGAAGGGACCAAGTAGCTTTTTGTTTACATTCAACAAGCCGGCCACCGTAGCGCAGCGCTCCATGGCAGCAACCCGTTGATGCCGCTGTCGCTGCTACGTCACCCGGATCGTTGGTCTGATTGGTTGAAGGACTATCCAATTGCGTACAGAGTCATTTGAACTATGCCCGTTAATCACGCCTCTTGTGCAGAGAAAATACAGAGCAGACTCCCCAGACTAATGTTCAATCTTAAAAGATTGAGCTTGTCGGTGATCGCCAGACTGGTTGTTTTACCATTTTTTCCACATTACTTGGTATTCTTTGTTCAAGCGAAAACCCTTTCTAAAGCCCTTTTCTCAAAAGTCAATGACAATATGACAATGTCCGGAGAATCAGGTCTGGACATTGTATGGAGACAGGAAGTGACGGGGTATACACCGCAGTCACTTAGCCGCTTCGTAATTTGGTCATAAACAACCGAGTCTCTTGTCGTTCCTTGAATTTGTCAGACGATTTCGGTTTCGGCCCTAACTGACAGAAGTTCCCGAATCTCGTTGTTTCTCCAGTTAGACATTGACGTTGGCGTCTCGGTGTAAATGACCCTCCTTCTTTACCCTCGGATGTTTGTATTCTTCCAGTTTTACAGCTGTAACATGTTAGAAACGCCACCAACACACCCACTCGCTTGCTGTGAATTCTCCGCACAATAACCTGCACTATTCACACATGGTTTCAATCGGACGGTTAATGTCCTGTCCATCTGATTTTGACATTGGCGTTATCACATACAGCTCCTCAGGGTAGAGTCTAGAGGGGTTGCAGTGCATGTGTGAAAGGGACTTAAGACGCTGTTCTTTGGCTTTACACATCAATTTAAAAAATTTTTTTTTATTAAAGATTATTTTTTGGGAGCATTTTTGGTCTTTATTTTTAAAAGATTATTTTTGGGGCATTTTTAGGCCTTTATTTTTGACAGGACAGCTGAAGACATGAAAGGGGAGAGAGAGGGGGGAATGACACGCAGCAAAGGGCCGCAGTTCGGAGTCGAACCCGGGCCCGCTGCGTCGAGGAGTAAACTGCTATATATGGGCGCCCGCTCTACCAACTGAGCAATCCGGGCGCCCTGGCTTTACACAGCTTGCCCCTTCATTATTTGAGCAGTATTTTTCCTGCCACCATTAGAAATCTTAGGAAAGCAGTAGACAGATGTATAATAGCTACTGTGTGGTTTTGTTCACACGTGTGGGATCATCAGGGTGTCATAAGCCAGGCCAGCACAGAGCTCCCTGATTGGAGCCCTCAGAGTGAGTAAGAGAAGCGAGAAAAGCAGTTTGGCCCATGTAACAGCAGTGGGCCGGCCTGGATCTCTGCCTCTCTCTTCTGTTTCTCAATACACATACTGTATATGGGCCGATACACAAAGGCCTGTGTTATCTGAAGGAGGGGAACGCGAGAAATGAGCTATGAACGATTAGAAAATGAAAGAAGATTGTTTTTGATTAGCACTCGTTAATTAACTCAGTCAGCCGCCTGCCTGCTCCCTAGCCAGCACATCAGCAATGTATGGCCTGACTGCGTGATTAAGTCAACTCTGTGTGTGTGTGTGTGTGTGTGTGTGTGTGTGTGTGTTAGAGAGAGCGGAGGGAATGCATGCTGTGGTTAGTGTAGCAAGGCACAAAGGCATTTTTTTCCTCGCTCTCGTGATTTTCGATCTTGTAGTTTTATAATGAAAACCAGATGAACCTTGAACCTCAATTTGCTTTGAAGTCTGTCTGCATGTGTGAAAAATCTTTTTTTTGTGTGCATATATTCATTGATATGCATGGCGGCTGGCCTTCACCACATGCATGATTATTGGCATGGGACTGCTGTAACACCACAGCGCAGTGCACTGCCAAGTTGAATTGCATGGCAAAGATTGATAAGGGGTGAAAAGAAATTAAAGGTGAGGTGAGCGAGAGAGACAGGAAGAGGATGAATGGGTAAGGAGGGAGAACGGGATTTCCAAGGTAAAGCAGGTAGGAAAGGAGGAATGAAGGTTGCATAAATGAGTAGAAGGTGTACAGGAGGTTGAAAGAAAGAGTCAACAAAGACAAACAAAAAAAGAAACCAATCAATACTTCATAGAGGAGAAGACTCTACCAAAACAAGGACATTTGTTTGAGCGAAAAAGAGGTGAAAGAAAGAAAGTTAGGGGCAAAAAAACAAAAAGAACAATGGATTGGAAACAGGAGCTCGGATGGATGAAGCGATTCCTTAAGAAGATAAGACGAGATTCAGAAGAGCCCCAATTTCACAGTGGTGTGAGTGCCGCAGGTTTGTGCGCTCCACTTGATTGCACATTAGTCCTATTGTGGAGGGAGCCCTGCACATGTTTTATTTAGGAGGCTTGCTCCGGCTCACGGAGCGCCTCAGCTGGCCATTTGCTTGTTCTCCAGCTGTGCTCGGGGTCGCCAATGCAGAGCCACGTCTCTTTACTGCTAATGGACGGAGCAGCATTAGTCAAGTGTGTCAGCCTCTGCCCCGCTTTCTGGCACCGTTATTATCACCCGTCAAAGCTTCCCCTTCGGAGAGGATATTCAAGGTTTATTCATAGAAAGGGTTAGGTGCGAGGATTTCTCTGTTCCTGCCTTTCTTCTGTTTTTGAGCAGGACAAGAGGAACGCTCAAAAACAGCTTTTTGACGGGGTTCGGTTTCTGCCGAACCTTAGAATTTTTTTTCCACCGAACCCTACGCTTGCACTGCGCGCGCTACACTGGTCGACGTAATGATGCCGCCGTTGATTGCGGGAAGGTGTTTACGTAGGTGGACCGTTCAATGCAGTAGGCTGTGAAAAAGTGAAAATGGAACTCGTGAGCAGAAAAAGTGTTGTTTGGCAGTACTTTCAGTCAAAAGAAGGCCATTCAAGTCGAGCTACATGTTCAATTTGCAATGCCGATTTGTCTCGTGGTGGCGAGGACCCTAAACAATACACAACATCACCGCTGTTACAACATTTGCATATGAAACACCCGAAAGAATACGAGTTGTGCATGAAGGAATCTACAGACAGCAGCCAAAATGCAGCAACTTCAGGTACGGCAAAGAAAAGACAGTCACAGCTAAAATCCGGTGTTAACCAGACAGTGCCTCTCCAGGGCTGTCAGCTGTGCTCTCGGTAAATGAGTCTCCCTACAGTGGGAGTGGAGCGACTGCTGCTCGTTAGCTAACGTTAGCTTTCTAATTTCACCCACCCAACATGCCTTCATCATACACTAGCGATAATTCATCTCATCAGCTCATCTGGCAATGTGCTTTCCTACGAAGAGCGTGTGAATTCAACATTAAGTTGTTAAATGTAACTATTTTAAAGGCTGTGCACGCTGTTTACTTCATTAATGTGTTTACTGTGTTAATGGACTGAGGATGGGAGTAGGATTCGGTATTCGGTTTTGGCAGAATCTTAACCGGTGGATTTGGTATTCGGCCGAACCCCAAAAATCTGGATTCGGTGCATGCCTAGTGGGCTGTATACGAACCCACTGCTATTTGCTATGCTATAATGCGTCTGGATGAAACAGACTTAAGCTGTCTCTCTTCTACCCCCGGTGGGAATGGCCCAGCTCGTCCATGTTTCAGCCTTAGCCATCACAGATCTCTTTCTCTTACCTCTAGACCAGCAGGCTGGAGACAGTTTCCAGCAGCTCGCCCTCAACACCCCAGGCCAAAAACATGAGAGAGACTTGCTTCAGTTTGTTCTGTAAGATGCGACCATCTGTGCTGTGGTTCAGAATTAGAATACCTTTAATCTGCAAGGGAAAACAACAGATATGTGGAGGATGCACAAATAAAGGCAAAGTACTGCCTGGCTAACTGAAAACGGTTATTGATAACCTGACTTCTCGTACAAACATTAAAGATTTGTTTAATGGTAAAGATTTGTTCTCCTTCCTAAAAACGTGGTAAGGCCTGAGATAGTCTATATCGACGACGTTTCGGGATTCTTCAGGTGCTGCCGGAAATTCTGCCAAATGTCCCTCACCTTCCGCTTTCTTTGTATTGACATTCTGAACTCTAGTGGATTTATGAGGACTCTGGTTAACTGCTCCTCAGATATCTGCAGGATAAATCCAGACAGCTAGCTAGACTATCTGTTAGAGCTTAGATCGGGCCCAAAACATCAAGCCCGACCCAACCGAAGCCCGTGCTGTGTCCAAGCACGGCCCGGCCCGGCCCGACACATTAACTGGAATTATGAGCCGGAGCCCGATTTCAACCCAACACTTTTTTAATACGTGGGCCGTTATAATTGACGTTCTCAACTACAATTCAGAGTTGTTTGAACTGCAGAAATCGCTTTAAAATGATCTTAATGAATAATGCAACAAGAGCGAAGCATGTAAACTGCGCTGTTTGTTTATTCAGAATGGAATGGATCACAAATGGATCCGAATGAAAAAAACATTAAAAAAAACAACGCGTTTCTCTGTGAGGGCTTGCCTCGCCCTCATGCTTGGAGAAGTAACAAAAGAGGACGTTGAAGGCTGACTATCATCTTTTCTGCCATGGCGAGCCTGCTTCATGTGTCTGTTCATCATCCAAGTCCCCGTTTTATTTGCTGTCATAGGCGAGCAGCGTGCCGCACTTAGCCTAATAGTCCCTGAGACTCTCTCCACCTGACTGTCCCTGGTCTCCCCGAGACTCTCCACCTGACTGTCCCTGGTCTCCCCGAGACTCTCCACCTGACTGTCCCTGGTCTCCCTGTAACTCTACACCTGACTGTCCCTGGTCTACCTGAGACTCTCCACCTGACTGTCCCTGGTCTCCGTGAGACTCTCCACCTGACTGTCCCTGGTCTCCCTGAGACTCTCTCCACCTGACTGTCCCTGGTCTCCCTGAGACTCTCCACCTGACTGTCCCTGGTCTCTCTGTTCCTCAGGTCTTTCTGTCTCCTTTGCCTGTGACATAGTGACGTTAGTATTTCCATAAGCACCCATTCTTATAAAGATGTTACCAAATTGTCTTGATATGAGGACTTATTGTACTTACTTGGCGTTTTGGTGTACTGAAAAAGGATCTTTTGCCTGTTTTTCATTTCTCTGTCATTTTATCTGGGCAACAACAACACAAATCTTTAACGTCAGATGTCTCAATATGAGTTCGGTTCATAGGTTCACCACGCGGTCATATTATAATTATAAAATTATCTTGCGTCCTCCACATAAATATTAGGTTTCTTCTGGGACAGAGGATATATATTTAACTGATCAGCCACTTGACTTCATATTCAGCAAAACACAACTGTAGATCTTCAATATTAACCCTAATATCAGTTCACACACATAACGTTAGGCTTATCGCTGTGGTAACGTTAGTTGTAGTGGGTGCTTTTCTATCCAACAAGCTATTAAATAAGCTAGGTAACGTTACATTATATTAAACTAACATAGCAAACTTTTTGTCATGACTAATTCGTTAATTACTCAGCATCATTTCTATTTGAGAAAAGAAAAACTTCATCCGATGTTTAATGTGAATAAAACAGCCTTGACCCACCTACTTACTACATTCCTGTCACTACCCGATGTGACTGAGTGCAGATCCTAACCTACAGCAGGCAGTGGACCAAACCACTGTGAGGCAAGGGAGGGGGGACTCAAAATGTTTCTAAACTTAAAAAGCATTTTTTTGGGGTTTGTATTGTTTTACTACTTACACAGATATTTTAAGTATACATCATTATGTTATTTACAATACACAGCATTGTTTTAATGATATTTCTAGGGGGGGGTCCTGACCCCTCTGACCCCCCTGGGATTTACACCCTTGATTGACACCGAAAGGTTGTTTTCATATTCATCTGCTGAAGGAGAAATTCATCTGAAACGTCGGTGTGCGTGTGAACAGGATTTTGTGACATCACAACTAGTTTGGAATCCAATCATGATCCAATATGCAAATGACACTTGAAGCCTCCAGCGCTTATACCCTGAGATCAGACTTTTCACTGAAGCAGGAGACATTTTATATTAAGCAGGTGAACTTGGGAAATGAACAATATTTGCATATTTATTGATTCTGGATTTTTACATGAGGGAGAAGGAATATATGTAATAAGATTTTTTTTTTTTTTTTTTTAGGTAATTCAACTTTTTTTGTGTGAAAATGATATTGGACACACATTCTTCCCAGCAGCGTGTTTTTATATGTCTTTTTATATTTCTGGATGGCAGTTCCCGTACAGTGGAGCAGAGGATGACATCTGTCTCAGGCCAGATGTGACCCTCATAGTTTGTAGCCTCATTGGAAATGGGAAAACATTGTTAGAAAAAGCAAGTGAAATACGTTTGTCTAGTAAGTATTTGGCACGAGGGTCTGAGAATAAAGGGTGTTGTATGTTTTAATTTGAACATTCAGTCCAGTTTCTGGGAAATTCCTCTCAGTGTGGATATGCAGCCACTGGCCTGTGTGTGTCCGTCCCTCAGTGGACTTCCCCGCTAAACTGGCTCATTTATCTCACACAACATGTGATCATTAGAGAGGCATCTCTGGAGAGCCACACACTCAGGTGAAAACCCAGGGGGATGCACACTTCTGGGAATGGGACAGTGCTGCTCAACACACACACACACACACACACACACACACACACATTTGCACATGCAATGAAGCATATTTCTCATATGCAGCTCAACACATTTGATGTTTTCCACACAAACAGACAGACAGACAGACAGACAGACACACACACACACACACACGCATAGATGCATGCACACGCACTCACACACACATGTACTAGGGAATGATGCTCAGTTAGGTTTGTTATGACAGAGCAGCTGTCTGCCCAATTTCCTAGAGTCAGGAACATCTGTGTGCCCCCTTCTCGCTCTAATCCCACCGCCACACACACACACACACACACACACACACACACACACACACACACACACACACACTTCTCCCTCTCGCTCTCTCGTTAGCCCACACACCCTGTATATGTTTCATTATTAAGAGCCTATCAATGTGACAGGTAGCACAAATTCAACTTACTGTAAGGGGCAAAACAACTTCAGAGCTGAGGCAAATTGGTACCGTAAGAGCAACCGTCAGCAATCCTGTGTGTGTGTGTGTGTTTGTGTGTGTGTGTTCAAGTTTTTGTTTCCCACTTGTATGCTTTTTTTCCCATTTTTGTGTATGTTTCTTCTTATGTTCCTCTCTCACTGGCGAAGTTCATATTTTTGTAGTATTTACAGTTTGTATATATTTACATTGTGTGTGTGTGTGTGTGTGTACAGTAGTTGTCTAGGCTATAAGGCTGCTGACTGAGGTATACACTACAGTGCTATTGGTGGGCCAAAGATAAGCTTGGGGATTGCTGTGATGCTGGGCCCTTTGCAGGAGCCACGATAATGCATTTCTGTCAGCCTCTGTATATGTGTGTTTGACACTGTGTGTGTGTGTGTGTGTAATTCTTGCTGTGGCAGTAATTGTAGTTTGTAGCATGACAGAACTTTGTCAGTTTGGTTTGAGGTCTGTATCTCTGTACATGTATTCTACAGATATGAGATTCTATGGAAGGGTCTAAACTAATACAAAAACAATAAATCAATATGCTGAACTCAGTTTAAAATAAGTAATTTGCAATTTTTTTTAAATTAATCAAATAAAAATACTAAAGACTTTTCAACTGTGGGACCAGAGTCTGCTTCTAAACTTTCATTTTTCAAATAAGGGGTGACAAAAATACCAAAACGAATAATCTTGAACCCACATAAACCCACTTTGTCTTTTTTTGGAGGGACAGGGATCTTTAGGGGGAGATAGCAGGTCAACAGTATATGCCACATAGAAGTGGTAACATCATCTGAAGGCTGGGAACCCGAAGATTAATCTGAGATGCAGCTCAGCACGGTGTGTCTAGTTTTTCTAGTCTTAAATCTGTAATAAACATTGCGTTTTGGTTAGAGCCTGCTCAATTTTGAAGGTTTGTAAGGGCTTAGAACATTATGATTGAAGTGAATTGAATATGATACCCATTATCAGACTCTGTTATGTCTCGTAAGTTGTTGCAGCCATTTCTGGGTTTATACCATTTGTTAAACAGATTTGGTGCAACATTTAACAATTTCTTACCACTTAAGAATTGATAAAAAAAAATGGACAGAAATCCCTCCAAAATACCACATTTAGACACCAAGGGGCCCCATCCTGCACCGGCGCAGCGCAAAGCCCGACACAACTGTCTTTGCTAGTTTAAGACCGACGCAGTTGTCAATTTCCCATCCAGCAACAAAAACCTGTTCTGAAGTCAATAGCGCAGTATTTCATTGTTAATTTAATAGCAAATTGGTAAACTGCGCCTAGGCTTATGCACAGCGCGCACACGCTATGTTTGTAAACGCACACACAGGGACGGCAGCACACAGACATGCAAAAGATTAAAAATAAAAATATTACAATGTGAAATAGTATTATGATATAATCTGCTTGCGCACTTTCACTTCGAGCAGATCAGTTTCTTCTCCTGAAAATCTCTCCTTCCTGCTCAGCAAATCCTCCATCATAATAGCAATGCGCCAAGGTACAAACGCGCCTGGCTTTTAAAGGGAATGGGAGAGGACACTCTGATTGGTTTATTGCATGTTACGCCCAAAACACACCTATGATTAATTAAGACATTAAATACAACCCTTTTGAACCATGCGTCTGGCACACGGACCATTTTTCCGCCGTTTAATCAGCAAAACTGGATTCGTACACGCCCTAAATGCACCTGCGTCAGGCGCTTCACGCCGTGCGCTTAGATCGATTAAATAGGGCCCCAAGACTTTGAAGAACACCATAGTAAAATCCATGCTGTGGTTTGGCATCAAAAACGTTTGAGATTCCTGTGAGAATTGCATTTTTTGCCGACTGGATGGCGAGCACTTCTGTTCTGGAAATCCCCTTGTTGTCAATATACCTAGGATTTGATCCGGCCCTTCTCCCCTTTCCCTCATGCTGATTTGGCCTTTCAGTAGAACTCAAAAGATAAAAGACATGCAAACATTATCTGAGATATAATGTGCAATAAATGGACAAATGGACAAGAAGTCTCATGAGGAAGTATAATCTATTAGTCTGAGAATGCACATATACAGTTTGTGTGTGTGTGTGTGTGTGTGTGTGTGTGTGTGTGCGCGCGCGTGCGCAGTCCACTGGGCTGACTTTATCCAACAGTGCTTTTATTTTTGTACCTATTGATTCTCAACAGTTTTTCCCCTACGGTCCCATCTATTTGGAACTACAATGAGCTGGCCTCCTTCATCAATACCTGCCTCACTCTGTCTAGACATTCAGCCACTTGCTGGGGGGTTCAAAGTTTTCTAATCACAGTCCAACTGTATGCTTTCTAAAACTCCTCCCTGAAGTGCCATGACCACAACTTTATTTGAGCTCTGTGTAGCCTTTGGTCATGCAGAATTCCTCCCTCTGTACTTTATTTCCCTTAGTCTTCTTGTCTCTGCTCATATCTCTCTCCCCGTCTCTCGCCCTCTTCTAGCCTCAGTGTGTTTGTCTAGGTTTTAGCTGTGTACTGTACGGTGGCAGCGAAATAACATTAATTTGCTTTTGCCGAGGCAAAAAAAAACAATTTGTCTCCCGAGCACCCCTCTGCAAGAAGATACAGAGCTCCAACTTCTGCTAAGTTCTGCCATCCTTTGCCGGGTGGAACCCGATTAGTTGAAGTTTATGGCCTCAGAAGTGGCGCTCTAGGCTCCGCCGTGATGACTTCAGCTGGTTAGCGATCTACAGTACAGTAGTGCAAAGAAACAATAAGCTCTGTCTGAACAGAAAGTCAGAATAGAGCAGGCGATGGTGAGAGAAGGGGAGTTTATCATTTTGACAGTAAGAAGAAACGGTAAGAAGTTTTCTCTGAAGGAAAATGTGGGTGTTGTAGCATTTTATTCTGTAAGCGTAAGTGTGTCTCTCTGTGGGTGTGTGTTTGTATGCCTCTACCTGCGTGATAGTATGTTTTTTTTCTTTTTCTTCTATGTGCACGACTCATATCTACTTCAGTGTGTGACGTTAGTTAAATAAAATGGAAATTCATGGCTTTTGCCTTGCTGGTATTGTGTACATTATAGAGATCTGCTGCTCCCTGTGCATTGTTCTCTCGCTGCTGAAACAAAAGCGTCAAACAGCCGCAGGTGTCACAAGTCGCTACAGAAGACGACACCATGTGCATAATTAGCAGAAATGGACTGTTTCTAATTGGCTGTGAGAGGAGTTGTTCCTCGCAGCGTGTGTTATTGACATGTCACAGTATGTGTACGTCTGTGTAAACGTAGCTGCTCTCGCTCTCTCTCTCTCTCTCTCTCTCTCTCTCTCTCTCTCTCTCTCTCTCTCTCTCTCTTTCTCTCTTTCTGCTGCAGCCCTGTCGGTGTTGCGGTCGAGTGAAGAGAAGGCCCCGGTCCCGCAGAATAAGTTCATGGGTGACATCGAGGAGCTGGCCGCCAGCTATGAACGCAAACTCATAGAGGTGAGTGCTGCCTCTTTTTTTATTCTTTGCCGCGTATTAGTTATCAAGGAAGTGCCACAGTTCCGTGTTCCAGATGTTCATTTTCCCCAGGGGATAACCAGTCATCTGAAATTGGAGGGTTGTGTATACATTGCATTTTTAGAAAACTATTTACAGCATATAAAGGAACAGTTCAACATTGTTGGCCAATACTCTTATTCACTTTCTGAGAGTTAGATGAGAAGATTGATATCGCTCTGATTTCTGAATGCTAAATATGATGCTAGAGCCAGCAGGCAATTAGCTTAGCTTAGCATAAAGACTGGAAGCAGGGGAACCAGCTTCTTTGTTGGTTGCCTGTGGGGTTGCAACGGTATGAGATTTACATGATACGATAACTGTCTTAGAAATCAGGGTGTACGGTATTAAACAATTATTATTTTTATTAGCATTATGAGTTACAGTGACCCTGAAAGGAATGAAAACAGAAGGGTTTTTTGGTAGAACAAATCCTTTATTATAATTGAAAAAAAGAAATTCAATACTTTAGATAAGCAAATGTACGCAATATGATAACTGTCAATTTTCATACCACGGTATACCCGCATATTGCTGCAACCCTAGTTGCCTGGCAACCTCATGGTAATGACAAGACTCCAGGTAGACATTGGCCTGCACATAACACACAAAACTTACACTATATAACAAGTTAATTAAAAGTTTTTTTTTAACTTTGGACAGAGCCAGGCTATGCTAACTGCCACACAATGCAACAAAATAGGGTAGAGGCCAATAATCCTGTTTGTTGACAGTAAATTAATTGATATTATGTGCCAATGAATAAGTGATGTCACAGAGCCACTTTGCGCTTTGCAATGAGACATAACTGAACTGATACATTAGCAAGCAAAGAAGAATGATAGAACATGTTTTTTGGCCTTTTGAGAGCTGTGCATTACTCCCCGAGCTACTCCATCTAAATAAAGCAGAGAATTGCACTTTCTGCAGCTGCATTGGTTTACAACTCTTAACAGCATCAAGAGCTCTAATAACTGGACATCCGGCATCATTTTACCAATTGCCTGACAGATGATGGGAGCTGTATCCAGTTTCCTGTTGGATTTACCAATGAGTAAAGACTCCCAGTAAGAGTGCGATCGGCAGAGGAAAATAAAGTCAACATCTGTGTATTCTAATGGGTTGTGAGGTGTGAGGGGCGTCTACATGAATATTTAATCCATGGTTTTATATTTCTTTAATAAGAAATAATTCCGCCTGTGCTTGGCCAAACTATGTTTTCACTTATTTATTCACATGTATGTGTGGTGCATTTTTAATGGTGTTTACTTATTTATTTGTCCATTTGCATGGCTGTCGGTCTCGATTGGGCTTTCACAGCAAGCCTGGACTGGTGCGGGACATAATCGCACCGCAGCTTCTCTGCTGGTCTCAGACCAGCCAGGCTTTGATGGCTTTGTTTAAATCAGACTGTTCTGCAGAACTTAAGGGTTATCCCTATCCCTGATATGTAACAAGTTGTCTATCGGAAAAACTGAAATTGCTAGGCTAGCACTGGCTTCGCCCTAATTATATTAGTAAGTGTCTTAACCACAGAGGAGAGTTTTAGTGTTCAAAATTTTTTCTGAATATACCTGTATTCACTTTCTGTTTGAAACGCTCCGTTTTAGCGCCTCTTTAAGCCCCCGTCCCCAAAAAGCCCAGTCTGCTCTGATTGGTCATCGTTTCCGGGTCTTTCACGTCTGCGTTCTCTGAGTCTCTGCACCGTCATTGCAGCCGGGGAATGACTGTAACGGCACTGTAGTGGCACTTTCTACCTATATACAGTATAGTTCACAACCGTACGAAATCCTGACGGCTCGTTTAAATGTCTGAATACGGGCTTTCAAAGTACAGTAACGACATGGAAATCTCACTTTTTACACTATGGGACCTTTAATATTCAGAGTGTGTATCCACTCAGGGTCAGCAGCGCTACTGTCGGTCCTGGTGTGAGGATTCAGAAATTGTGCAATTTACATGAGTAGCTGTCAACACTCCTAATTCAGCTGTCTCACTTCAGCAACTGAGACAAAATCTGACTCACCAGGTTATTGATTTTTGAAAATGTCACATCGAGCCTTGTTGGATATATATAGGCCTGCCAGACACAAACAAATATTGGACAGGGCTCAGCCTTCATTAACCTGGGAAACATGCCCGTGTTTGTGGCCTAGTTCAGTTTTAAATGAATGATGCTAATGCATTGTATTGACTTTAACTTTTTTTTATATTGGAGCAAAATCTCAAGGTCCTCTATGCTCTTTTCATCCTTTTCTGGTCATGTGACCTGCTAGGCTGTGCACAGGGCAGTAAACTCTCAAGATAAAAGTAAGTTAGTGTGATTGGGTCAACCAATGGCCAATGACTGGGTTGAAGGCAAGGGGTTTTAAACAGAACATTACCCATGTGTGCAGAGTTGGTTTATGCTTTGTAGGACATTGTGCAGGCCCAGGCTATACCCCATGTCCAGCAGACATGGAGCAACATTATTAGTTTCTATCCAGCTGAAGAATGCAAGGCCACGATTCATTCTGCTTTTAGCTTTGTTTGGATCTCCACTAGTCTATATCGACGTTTCAAGTCTGGGATTGTTCCGGTGCCGCCGGACGTCCCTTTTTTTTCGGCTTTATAGCCATCCCCTTCCGTTTTCTTTGTTTTGGCATTCTGAACTCTGGTCGATTTATGATGACTATGGTTACCTGCTCCTCAGATCTCTGCAGGGTAAATCCAGACACCTAGCTAGACTGTCCAATCTGAGTTTTCTGTTGGACGACTAAAACAAATTTTGAACACGTTCCACCCAAACAAGTTTCTTCCCGAGGCTATTTTGCAGGGGCACGTTATTGCACCCGGCGCTTAGCGCTGCCCAAGACGATTGTGATTGGTTTAAAGAAATGCCAGTAAACCAGAGCATGTTTTTCTCCCATCCCGGAATGTTGGGTGGACTCTCCCCTGCAGCGCTGTGTAGGAAGGTCTGGCAATGCAAGACTACATCTCCACCAACTCCTGACGAATAATATCCAGCAGCTCTTTAGCTGCTCAATGCTCCGCTATGTTCACCAGCTAGTTGCTAACTTTGTCTTTCTGCGTGGTAGAGTAAACGTGGTTGATCAAACCTTTTTGGGTGAAAACAGCTGGCAGCGTGGAAGACCAAAATAATGAGCTCAAAAGAGACAACAAACACCCTGAAGAGCTGAGGGGACCTACAGACTTAGGTGATCATTCTCCGTGGGTTTGGTGCAGAACACGATGAGTGGTATAGTATGCATCCTTTCCAATGTATTAAGCATAAATAAAAATGTCACTTAACAGTTGTCCAAGCAGCTGTTAAGTGACATTTTCTGAATCGTTTTGGTTAACTGCCCACTTACAGATTTAGAAACGTTGCTAACTATGCCAGACGTAGGACTCAGTGGTTACCACTGTTGCCTCAAAGCAACGTCTGTGATTTTACCAGCAGGGCCAACTTTGTGAAGTTATAATGTTCTCCCAGTGTGTTTTGGTTTCTGCAGCTCCCCTCTTCCTGTCCAAAGACACACACAGTAGATCAGGTGATTTGTAAATTGTCCGCAGTGCTAATGCGAGTGTGACTTCCTCTCCTCACACTTCCAGTGATCCCAGTGTTCCTTTCTGCCCTCAGGCCACACATTTTCTGTCCCACCGGATTTCTCTTGTTGTTCATTTTTGTAAATTTTTTTTTTTTAATCATCGCCTTCCTTCGTCTTAGCTCACGGAGAACGTAGCGAGATATGCCGCAGTGACTTGAGGAGGAAGCATTTATTTTTACCCTCTGATGACTTCTGGTCCTTCTCTACTCTCTACTGCCGCCTTCTTACTCACTTCTTCGTGCTTCTCGCTCCTTCACTTCTCAGCTGTGATAGCGAGAAAGCGATATAAGGTGTGTTCATGTATGCGTGCACGTATTCACTAGACGTGCAAAGTCATGTTCGCATGAGTGGGATTTCTGACATGAATCTGCATGGATGTCTGATCTAAGTGGGTTTCAAAAGCTATTAGAGTGGGAGGCCACTTTAACATATCCCAATAGACCGGTGCTTGTCTGAAATCAAAGGAAAGGAATGAAATGAGGAATAAAGACATTGAGTAAAAGATTGACGGATGCAGAGAGAGAGAGCGAGAGAGAGAGAGAGAGCAAAACAAAAAGGGAAGCAAGTGAAATTACAACAACTCGGGGGGGATGGAGGCATACGCATTTTAATTTGTGGTGGTTTTCATTGTTTGTGAGTAATAAAAACAAATTACATAATGCAGTTAACATGTCCACTGAGGTTTCTGAAAAAACAGCAAAACTGCCTGACATTGATCTCAGGCTCGAGTGATAAGGAAAAGGTGGGCGGGTGGTGATGTAACACATCCTCTTATCAGCGCACGCAAGCTGTTGGTGTCAGGCTGAAGGTGTACAGTACAGAAGCACCTCCCTGAACTTATTGTCCTGAGAAATATTCCCACTCACTAGCATGTGACTGTTTATTTATAATTACATTTTTAATCAGTTATAAAACTAAAATGATAACTGCATTGGCATTTGGTTATTATTATTGTGTCATGCCCTTTGTCATAGAGGATGTCAGGGTGTTGTCAATATTGTCATCGTCAATGTCTTTCAGTTGTTACGGCTCAGAATACATTTCCAATATAATTAAAGCAGCCACAGTCTGGGTTGCTGAGAATAATGAAGAAGGGAGTCCTAGAGGAGGAATATTTTTTTCAGCCGTGTTTTTTTAAGATGAAACAGAGATGAAGGTAAAGGCTTACCTCTCCTCAGGCACATTATCAAACTCACTTGGAATTTTTGAAGCCATTTCGGGGTGTTGCGAAATGAGATATTCAAGGACTCCTCTCGAGTAAAGTCAGGGTTGTGTTTAAAAAAAAAAAAAAAAAAAGTCATTTAAATCTTTTGTAGAACTTTTCAAGAACTAAACTGCTAGTTTAAAAAACAAAGTGAAGTTCAAGGAAAAGCTGGCAAAAAAAAGACTGTATGTCTGACTGAATGCAACTATGAATATACTATACAGCTTAAAGCTGTAATCGGGCCTTAAAAGTTAGGCCCGACAGAATTCGGCCCGAGCCCGACAAGTATATTTTGATTGACAGCTTTTTAAAAGCCCGAACCCATTTACAGCCCAACATTATTCAAATGTGCGCACGCACACAGCTCTTTTCTTTCTGTCGTACTTTAACAGAATGTCGCATCTTTTGCATTTCACATAACCCACTGGGTCATTATTCTCATTATGCACATGGTCAAAAATTTTCCACACCTCAGACTTTGCTTTCTTTGCCGGTGCAACCAAAACGTAATCGCCAGAGACCAGCCTCCGTTTCACCTCCTCAGCATCCATTTTCGCGCTAATCAAAACACATCACCTGACCTCTCATTTACCTCTCATTCACGCGGAGCGCAAGCCTGAGCCCGTGTAAAATGATAGAAATTAAGACCGAACCCGTCGGGTCCCGTTGGGTCCTGACGGGTTTGGTCGGGCAAAGATCTTCAGCTCTAATACAACTACATACACGTATACAGGACAACCACCTGCAACCACGTCCCATATGCGGTGCCGTACTTAGGTCAGGTGACAACCTTTTCAGCTTTGATTGTGCTTATGAAGGCATGACGGTTTTCAGGGGCTTTAAAGAAACATGAAGTAGTTTGTATGACTTTTATCAATCTGTCGATGACCATCACATTGCCCAACTCTAAAGCCATGTTTCCACTGAATGTTACGGCTCTGCTGGACATGGCTCACTTCTTTGGTACCAGTACTTTTCTCTTTTCGTTTTCCACTACGGATAGATAGAAATTTGCTGTCCCAATTGACTGTAGCTTGGCTATTTAAGCCCAGGTTTGTGCAGGATTTCCTGTGTCGCTTCAGTGACGGTTCTCTCTGACCAATCAGTGGTCTGCAGTGTTTTAACTCCACCTACTACATTGGCTCAGCTCGCCTGGAACCTCGACCAAGGTGATACCAAAAAAAAGGTACCAGGTACTAATCACAACTTTTGCTAACCGAAACAGAGCAGGTCAAGTGAAGCCGTACCATGCAGCGGAAAAGCGGCTTAAGATACAGGTAACTCTAGTACAGGCACATTTTTAATGGAATCGGTTAGCCAGAAATCCAATTGCCTGAAGAGAGAATATCACTGTGTAAACTAATACTGTTTGGTAATTTGTCTATTTGGCTTGTGAACAAAATGTGTTACGATGCTTGAATGTGTTAACCATAATACAGGCTGGAAGATGAGTTTCTTAAATGCAGAAATCTTAGCAGTAGGGCTGGGTATCATTCAAAAATATGCAAAACCGGTACAGATGCCAATACCGTGACTTCAATACCGGTTCCTAAACAATACTTTTTTCTATACCAATTTTATAAAACAAAACAAAAATTACAACATTACACATTACGGCACAAATCTTTTTATTTATTTTTCAGCTCTTACTACGTGAGCCCCGTCTCTGTGCGCAACGTAGAGTTTTTCCTGCCTGCCTCTATGACGTGTAACATTAGACAGCCAATCACAAACATTATTAGATCTTGGTAGAAGCATGCTGCGTGCTTATTGGCTCACTGACACTGATGAGATTTACTCCTTAGTTATTGAAATTGGTTTTTGAATGACGAGCCATTTTTCGATAACCGATACTTTAGAGCACATGTGTCAAACTCAAGGCCCGTGGGCCAAATCCGGCCCCTCGCAAATTTTGATCCGGCCCGCATATCAATTTATGTTCACAATAGATTTTGGCCCGCCTAGATGTGAGCCAAACCAAAAAGACTGGAAACTGTTTTACAGACTGCAGTTGTGCGACACTCAAAGCAGAATTTGGCAGATTTGCTGACTTTGAGGCTCAGAAATTGCCATAGAACCAGAGAGTTTACATATTCAGGCTGTGAAACAGGTTGCTATATAAAAAAAAAAAAAAAAAATCTTTGATTTGCTAAACTCTATGATGGCTAAGGAACTTTTTTGTTGACTTTTTAGGGCTTTATGTCGACCAAACTGTTAGTGAGAAAGCTACATGAGACAGATAATACAGTCAAAGGTGTTATTCAACTTTTCGGTTGGAAAAAACAGGTCTGGCCCTTAATGTGATTCTCATTTTCCAGTGTGGCCCTTAGTGAAGTTGAGTTCGACACCCCTGCTTTAGAGTCAATTCGGTCGGCACCTAAAAAGTATCAAATTCGGTACCCAGCTATACTCAGCAGCTGTTGTAGAATACCCCTGTCAAACCTATGCAGAGGCATTGTGTTGTGGCAGTACACTCTTACTCAAGACACGTGCAAATGTGAGTCATTAGAAAGTGCTTTCAAAAAGTATTTAATTTAGATTTAGAAGGCAGGTCCTTGTGCCTCAAATTGAGGCCTCATTACATCATACAGTAGTGCTATAAACTAACTTGTCTGTAGCTCAAAGGCTGGATCATCTTAACCCAATTGTTCAGAAGACGTCTGACTCACATGCACTAAACAAACTCTACTACATTAGGAGTCTTGTGACTATGCAGTTACAATTACATCAGATCTTTTTTGTTGTTGTTTTGTTTTCCCATGGTGTATTTCTTTTTTTTTTTATATATATATATATATATCTGCTGTGTTGTATTGATAAGTAGAGCGAGAGTACTTTTGGAGGATAGAGAAGAGATATGGGTCCAAATTTCCAGTGGGATCAGGGATTCTCCCTTTGATCCACAAGCTCATTAATTAACCATAAACAACATCATGAACAAGAGCAACAATTACAAGCCACCTAGTTCAGAGAGGAGATGCAGTAAAAACTTGGAAAAATATGATCAGATATGCCAGTATAATTCCTGCTGTCTTTGCTGTGTAATGCAAGTGACCCTTGAAAAGCCAAAATACTGCATAATGCATGCTATTCTTAGAATAATGCAGGTGAATCTACTTTGAAGTGTTCATACATGATCTGATTACAAAAGCCTCTCTAGGACGTATTACATTTGCTTTTACTTGAACTATTGTAGTAATGTATGCATGCAAGGATTTCTATGTTCAGGTTGGATAAAGTAGCACGCATTTGGATACAATTATACAATGCAATAATGATTTCAGTGTTTCATTTACAATTTGTGGCCATTTAATTCCTGTGTGGATGAATCATTAAAGACCCACAGCGCAGTAAAATCATCTTGCCTGCATTAAAGCTTAATGTTCCTGCTATGTAGCTTGAAGATATGCATGTATGCTAAAGCTTATCTCTGCTACTTTCAGTATTCAGCTCAGTGGGGAAACCACTGCTGGCGTTATGCATGTTACTACTGAAGCTCTGCAGCAGGAATGTACAGTTTCAAAGTCTGTTCAAAACAAGTCAAATTTGATTATCAGACTTTTTTTTTGCCGGCCTTGTAATCTATTCATTAAGTCCCACCCCTTTCAGTTACTTTTGCTCCACCTGTCAATCTTCAGTCACACATAAACGGTTAACAATGAGAACGGCGGCAGAATTACTACTCGAAACTCTTCGAAAACAATGGGTCCTTGACTTCAGACATACACTGCAGACAAAAGCACCTGCCTATATTTTAGCCCACAACTCTCAATTTTGACAACTCTTGCTATTAAATTGTTTCAAGGGCCTGCTAGCTAGCTAATTAAGCTAACATTAGCTCCATAAATTGGTTGAGAACTCTTCCCCTGGCTGACTTTTTAATGTCTTCAGCTGACTCGCTTTGTACTTGATGGCTACACGCATGGCAACATACTAAAACATTTAGGCAAAGCTGTTAACATGTATCGCTAAATAAAGAAAAAACATTGTTCTTGCATTGCAGGGTAGCTTAGGGGAGCTTATTGATTGTTTATTTCCTTTTAACATAGCTCTGTCTGGCTGCTTGGTTTACATATTTGTTCAGTTTGTATTTTTAAACAGTATTTTCATTTTTAATATTATAAGATTGGGTAGTGTTGGCTGGAGTTGCTGGAGTGTAAACATCCCCAAATCCAACAAAGAGCAGGGCAGAGGTGCTACCGTTAGCCTAAACCCTATTATAGCATATATATAGCATCCAGGACCAGCGCACACAGTGGCAAAAATACTACACAGTGGTGGTTTTTCGTTGCTTTTTTTTTTTTTTTAACATAATCTGTAACTGCACAAACTAAAATAGTTAGGTAAGTATGGGCTCCTAGTAATGCTTAGTTACTACTTTAGTTGGTAAACTGGTTAGCCTGAGATGCTAACGACTGAAGCTTACCTTAGAGCAGATGCTTGGCTCTTGTGTTTTTGGTTTTGGAATGGCTAAAAAAAGACACCTCCTCCCAAACACTTTTAATACTATTATTAAGTATTGCTTTGCTACAGCCAAGGACAAGCGCTGTTCACAAATCATACTGTAGATCTTTTAACATCATGTAAGTACAGGTTCATGCACAAATAAGTGAAAACATACTTTATTATCCATAGCTACCAGCATTTAATCTTCATACTGGCAAAGTCCTCTCAGTGTACATTAAAATGCAGGCTCTTGATAGTGAAAGTGACTTTTAGAATGTAACCCTAATCTTAATCTGTCCAAATACTTCTGACACATGTAGATCAGGAGAACATGCATTAAAAAAGAGAGGGCTTTAGTTGTCTCAGTGTTCATCCGGTTGTGATGAAAACACCCCTGAATTAAAGCTGACAGACTGTACTTTAACATTGTCATCACTGCGACGTTTCAAAGTAATAATACTACACAACCCAAAAATGTGTGATCCAAGTGCTCATGGAGCTCGCTGTGTGATGCCGCAGCGACAAAGAGCTGCGTCTGTACCACGGGCCAGATTTAGCTCAATAAGAAGACATCAGCATTGGTTGCTGTTTATTTATAAATGTATACATTGCAATTACCCTAGCTATCTTAAACAGCTTATGGTACCTTTTTCCTCTACCTACCACTTGAGACACTCTACAGAACTTTTTTTTTCTGTCCCTGCTGTATGTTTCTCAACAGCTAAGAAAGCCTTTAGGTTTAAAGCCCCCTCAGATTGGAATAATCTACCTGTAAATATTCGGTCCATTCTATCTCTCCCATCCTTTAAAAATGTCCTTAATCCTCTACAACACCACAACACCTCTTCTAATATTATGAGTAGTATCCAGTTTCATTCTTGCTTTGTCACAAACTTGATTATGACTGACAGATTTTTTATTTTTTTTTGCTTGTCTGTTTCTGTTTTGTTAACTGTTGTGTCCAATTATGATTGTACTGTATATTCAATTATTGTTAAGGACCCCCTCGAAAACGAGATGGTGCATCTCAAGGGGTTACTCCTAATAAAGACATTTTCAACATGTCTATATCCTTTCTCACCCTCTTTTTCGTCTCCCCCCCCCCCGTCTCTCAGCCATGTCTCTTCCTGGAGCAGCTGTGCGGAAGTGAGGCAGAAACGCAGATAGAGACACAAGCTGTATTTAGACTAGAGAGTAACCCAGCATTGGCCATATTCTGGTTGAGGTCTCACCCAGTTTAAGATGTTAAAATGAACTTTTGATAGCCTGCGGCTGGGCCTCCCTTCTGTAATGGATAAAATTCTGTCTGAACATTGACGTGTTTTTATATTCTCTGCCTCCTTTTGCTCCACCCCATTCATCCTATGGGTCCCGTCTAATTAAGGTTATTAGGTTTCGGGTCAGCTATACCACCACTGCTGCTCTTGCTCTTCTTTTCTCCCTCTGACTAATTTCTCCGCTCATCTAGGGCTTTCTTAGCTCTCTTAGCCTTTTTATTCAGGCCAGCTCAGCTCAGCTCAGCTTGGCACAGCTCAGATCAGATCACACACCGAGGGAGAGGAGAGAAGGAGGCACAAAGAGATTCTGTAAAGATGGCCGAGGAGGAGGATAATGCGCTGTGTGAAGGAGGAGATTGTGTGTGTTTTTTAAGAGCGTGATAGAGAGGGTTTATGTGAGAGAGCGTGCGGTCAGCATCACTTGGGTGGCAGTTTGCTGTGATGACTCCTGCAGTGCCGACAGTTACATCATACTAAACCAACCCTGCAGGCCAGACTAATGTGTGTGATAGCAAACAACAATCTGCATCACTGCTCTGCTGCTGTCCCATTTTCAGTCATATCAGGTACAAATTAGTTTTTGCAACCATATATAAAACATGAATGATTCTTTTAAAAGTAGGCGCTGAAGCTGTTGTTGTGTGGGGTGAATGTTTTTTTTTCTCCACAATATGTGATTTGCTCTGTTGGTCCTCACAGACTCTTTAGTGTTTGTGATACAACAAACTTGATTTGTGTTTGCTTTTTAAGATGCACAGTTCCACTTTGCAGTGTTGACTAATATAAATGATACAAATTTGTCTTTGTTGCATAGAGAATAACCAACATGGATGGTAATGTTTACTGCAGAGCAGGCAATATGTAATACATTTGTCATTATTAATCATATTGGATCATATCACCGAATTATATTTCCTTTCGCAGTTTACTTTCAGCCCTCTCACTTAGTCAAACTAGGTACACTGTTAACAGAACAAATGATATCAGTTCCATAGAAAATAAAATTAAGGAAGAGAAATGGCTTAGGCCGTGAAAATCCATGAAAGGAACTATAGGCCAAATTCATCTTATTCAGCCAAGTAAATAAGAATGTTACTTTGCCTTATTTCATTACAAAATCAAAATATTCAAGAAAATGTATGTGAGAGGGAATATATGTTTGAGTGTTTGCAAGATCATTTTTCATCTACATCCAACGTTTGTCTTGTTTATACCTACATAACAAAATCAAATTGAATGCAAAGTATCCAAATATCCAGCAAAAGAACTCATTCAACTTAGACTCAGGCTAATTAAATGTAGCCTGTTGAGTTTACCAGTAAACAGACAAAAACCTGCATTGTTTACATTCATCTTTGCTAGCCAGGAGTCTTCTTCTTTGCTGCCTTTCCTGCCACGTCTCTACATTTCTTTTCACAAAACTGCCACAGCCTCATTCAGTGGAAGAATAGCCTTAAACAGGTGGCAGGATTGTGTATCACATTGACAGTCTGCATGCACACTGTATGCATTGCTGTGCACGAGATACAGACAACGTATGAAAACATTCCTTTATAGCATTACTAGTGATATAACATTTTACAGTGTAGCTTTAAACCGTCCATACATTAATTTTTTTTATATTAATGGGTTACAGTTACGTGCTTCAGTTTTCCAGTTTCCATGGTAAACGTATGACAGGAACATTGTATTTCCGAATAATTTAACTGTTAAGTTACTAGCTGCATTAACTGGTAATGTCCTACTATTTTCAGGACCAACCTGGGAAACTGGGAAATACACTCCTTCTTCAGTTCTAGAGAATTGTAACATTGATGCTGACGTTTGCTTGTCCCAGCTCCCCAGGCAGAACATTTCAACACACTTTGTTCTCTTTCGGTCCTGATCTTTGATCGTAGGAGGGCTTTGGGAGCTCCCTGCGGTAGCCACATAGCCATGGCTTCAAGGCTCCAGATCAGCTGTAGCCTAAAGCAGACGAACACCAGTCCTGTCAGGCTTCGACTTCGCTGACTTGTTGCGCTGTCGGGTTTATTGTGATGTTTATATGGTTTCACTGAAAGCTTTTCAACTTAAAACTGCACTGGCTTGAAGGATATTGTAAGCCAGTCCATCACCTTCAAGACTAACAAGTTCCTGTTCAAGTTGTGAGTGTCAGGAGATATAAGTCAGTACAAGTAGACACACATGCTGGATTATCATGCATGCACACGCCCACACATCCTACAATGCACTATAGTCCTGTAAGAATTAATGTATCCCTAGCCTATGTTTTTGTTTCTATGCCATGTACTTTGGACTGCATTTATGTAATTGTTTTTCCATGTCATTTCTTGTATTTTGTGCAGTTAAACAAAACTCTAAACTTAACTCCTTCTAACAGTGCCCTTTAGCTTTCAAGTCTCCATAACTACCTTGTGCTGCACTGATCTCTTTTTTCCTCGTATATTTAGTTTAGTTTGTTTTGATTTCTGCAGCCACTAATTAGCCTTCCGGTGGCCTTGACTAGAGAAAGGTTAGCTAGTGAGTAGTGAGTAATGCCCATTGCTTGTAAGGTCCATGCTTGAGGGAATGAACACCAAAACCTGGCTGTGCATCTTAATGACCCTGCATTAATACATTAACTTGTTTGAACAAATTGGCAACGCTAGCACGTAGCCACACAGCCACTGCTTAATATGGACCTCTTTTGGGTGTGTAGATTTAGCATGCGCACTCTCAAATACACATTTACACAACACACATATGCATACATAGGCATACTATGCTGTACATGCAGAGACATGCACAAGTGCACACCAAGAGAATGACGAACTGATTAGCTCCCTCTCCCTGAGAATTAATTGGGTTTCTTCACGCTTGAAATTAATTCCCTCTTTTATAATGTCCTATTTGCTAAATAATAAGAGGTGATGAATGGCGTTGAGTGTTTGAGGGTGGACTTCCTGTTCCCTGACTTGAAAACGCCAGGATGTGACATGTGCCTGGTGGACCAGGGGCATGAACTCGACTTTGAAGCCTTTGTCAGTTTTTGAAACAAACGTCGGGATACGAATAGAAACATTAAAGGTATAATGTGTAGGATTTCCTTTAGAAACAATGTTAAGACTACTTCAAAAGCAATCCCCCTACACCCTCACTTGTTAGTGTCTGTATCTGCAGAGAACCTTCCCTATGCTTGTGTTTTCTTCATTTTTGTGAGTGCGTGACATTAATGGGCGTCATCAAAGAGCCTCTGGGCCACATGCGGGTGTGTAACCCCCAGCCAATAACGGCGTGCAGGGTGTGCGGCCTATTCTCATTCCCAACCACCGCTATGCCCCTCAGCATCTCATATTGACGAGAGAAACAGACAGGATGAAGCTCTGCATTCACTAATTATCTGACAATGCTGCAACTACCCGCGGAGATGTGGATGTGTTTATTTGTGCTTTAGAACATAACCACTGTGAACCAATGAAACAATCAGAAAATAGCGTTTTATTCCTTTACCGTGTTCTTTCTCTTTATCCACTCTCTCCCTTTCTATTGGCAGAAATGGAATATTCATAATTATGTTCTCATGAGTGTATAATCACCTGAAACTATGAGTCTGTCTTTTTCGTCAGCTTAGAATGAGCCCTTTATATCTACATACAGTAGGGGGTGGGTCCTCTTCCACAGAGCCCGCCATGTTTCACCATCATGTTTCTACAATAGAGCTCTAGAGAGGGTCTTGAGGGTTTTTATGTTACCGGAAGGCCACTGTAGGTTCGACTACACGCTTGAAAAGGGCCGGGTGAGGGTAGCGGAATTCAGTTCACCTCACTGCTTGATGCCAAATCCTACACGCTGCTCCTGAAAAAAAAGATACATGCAGTCTTTTTCTATCTTTTTAAAAAAAAAGTGTTGATCAAATGATTATCGCTGAAATCAGCTGCAAGGGATTGAAGGCCTTCCAAAACTCCCAGACTTGTTGCAACTCATTGACTTTATACTTAGTGCCTGTAGAGCTCAGGTTCTGTTTGACAGTGGAGATATTTAACAGCCTGCCGGAGGATACACACATCATTATTTACTTCATAACGTCTGAGCTGCAGTTAAACAGTAATATGAAGAAGCAAAGACAGATGCATAAATCAAAGCAAAAACCTTCTTTTGCTATAGAAGCTGTTGTTTTGATGAGAGAGAATTCATTACAGCAGACCCCATTTACTTGTGTTATTATGTAGAATATGGGGGTTGTTATTATTTGTGGTATGATTAGTTTTATTTTGTGAGAGCAGTTGTACACTATATTTGATGCACAACATTGGGTGATGTCTTTATAGTGTTACTCACATTGAACGCAATTAAGTTTAACTGTGTGTTTTGTTCTGTCCAATGTATTTAACATTCTCTCTCAGTCCTCTTGTGTTTTTTTGGCTTCTCCTAATACAAATCTAACCTTTATGCAGTGAACACCTTTGCCTGTCTAAAACCTTTTACGTTCGATTACATTTGGATTAAATATAGACATTAACATTTAAGCCACAAATGTTTGAAGCGGTGCTATCTGAAGAGACTATACAAGCAACATGCATCTCCACTGAAGTTAGTAATGGCGCGTGAAAGTCATACATACACACAGCAGACCTCCTGGTTCAAGAGTGCGGTCTCGCTGTTTGGTGATGACTACTGCATTTGAGGATGAAGGCCAAATCAAATCTTTTGCCATCAGGGCCCCCGTCATATTGAATACCTTGCCTAAGGAGCTAAGCTAGGTAAATTCAATATCATCTTTTAGAACACGCATGAGTAAACTCATTTTAGTGTAGCACATTTGATTTTACTCGTTCTTTTTTTTTAAGTCTTAGACCCAATGGAGGGCATTTAAATGTTAGGTTGCAGGAGGAGACATATTTGTTATAACTTAGCCCAGAGGCAGTCTGCTCCAGAGGAACACATGTACTGTAGTCTTTGCTTTCTGTATTTTTAGAAATATGGTTGCCATGGCAACTGGATGCTTGAAACTATACTTCAATACCACTGCAAAATACAAAATTTTGTGATTTCATTAATCATTAAATGTGTTGTCGTGACATTACGCAGCAGCATCACCTGTGGGTCATACTGTCGATTGGAACAGTATGGCTCCTGGAGAGAGTCATACAACAACCATTCATATGCCAATATATACATTTAAAACAGTTCTCTGTTGCTGTAATGGTTGTGAAGAGGAGCAGTCACTTCCTGGAGTCTGAAAGTTAATGCTACGGCGACAGAGATAGGAGATATAAAAATCTAAACCTATCTTTTAACTAGATGAATAAACTGTAGCCAGGAGTAACCTGACCTAAATAAATAAAATGATAAAAAATATAGAACTGTGCTCCTCATAGAGCCAGCAAAGACAAAAAAAAGAAGCCCAACTGACATCCAAGCGATTGTTGCAGTGTCTGCTAACGTTCACCTATAATGTCAGCACAGCTCCTGGCTTCCATTTCATTGATTCTTGTTGCTCATCACAGGCATATTCACACTACCAATCAGTTAAAGCTAAACTGTCTCATTGCAGAGTTGTATAAGTAGTTTATTAGTTGTTTTTAAAAAAAAAAAAACATACTGATGTTAAATTCATCGCTCTGCATATTCTGTTCTAAAGCTTGACACTTTTTCAATGTGGTATTGTCATAATATGAAATGGATATATACAGACATCAACGCAAAGCATTTAAGCGTTTGATAAATCAAGTTTATTGCGATTGTCATCACTGTTGTTGTTGTTATTACATAAGGAGCCTCTCCTCCTCCTTTATGGCAGTGTGTGGGTTCTTAAATGGGATGTGAATAAGTTCATGTATAAAGGTCGGTGTTGGAGCAGTGGCGCAGCGGCTCGGCTCGGCTCACCTGTCAGCCACAGACGGCGCTCTGCTGAAGCGGCTGTGACGGCAGGTGTCCTCCACACAGCACAATGTGTGTCACAGCTGTCAGTCTCCTGTCCACACTGTCCAGCCTGGTTAGGCAGACAGGCCTCGGAACGAACACACGCACGCACGACACACACACACACACACACACACACACACACACACAGAATTTCTTGGCCATATTCCCATGAGCACACACAGATGTGAATAACACCACGTCAAGGTTAGTTAGAGCTGATGACAATTGATTAGCAGGCTGGCAGGAGTCTGACTGTTTTGGATATGAACTAGTTTCACCCCCTCACACTCTCTCTCTCTCTCTCTCTCTCTCTCTCTCTCTCTCTCTCTCTCTCTCGCTCTCTCTGTCTGTTTCTCTCTGTGTATCTCACCCCTCTCTCCCTCACATCCCTGTCAGGGGTTTGACTGTTTCCAAGAATCTGTCCTGCTGTCAACATTCATTACGTCATTACATCGATCACCTGGAGTGCTTCTGCCTTTTGTGTGTTAAATGGAATCTGAAAACTGTATTTTTGACATGCTATACTTCACGTGTTTACATGATTTTCTATTGTCCATTTTGTACTTAATTGTGTTTTATGTAATGATGTTCTACAGCATGATTAATTTAAATGCCCTTTTTGTGTTTTTTGTGTGTGTCTGTGTCTGTGTGTGTCTGTGTGTGTGTGTGTGTGTGTGTGTGTGCGCTGCAGGTGGCCGAGATGCACGGTGAGTTGATAGAGTTTAATGAGCGCCTGTACCGTTCCCTCATAGCCAAAGACCACCTCATTGTCCAAATGAGACAGGAACTCATTGACCTGAGAGGCCCGGTGAGTGACACACACACCCACACACACACACACACACACACACACACACACACACACACACACACACACACACACACACACACACTAAAACACCCTTGCACAATGATGTCCCCTCTCATCTGATGTCTCTGTCACCCTGCCATTTTCTAGACTCTCCTCCTAGTGATTTTGTTTGATTTTCATCTCCACTTCCCCCTGTTTGTTTTTGCCGTGGTCCTCTGCTCATATTTTTATTTATTTTTTCTCTGTTTTAATTTTTCCATGGTTCTTCTGCACTGCAATTCCCAGAGATAATCTGTCAATCAAAGTGTGTGTGCTCACATCCTTCCACGTTTTAGTTGATGAAGTTAGATTTTCTGTAGGTGGTGCTCTTTTGGTGCCTGTTAAATCACGGCGCTCATCGCTGCTACACTAACTATCCAAAGGGTAGTTCAGACTACTTTTTTGCAGCACTTTCAAAGTGGTCCTTGACAATAACAACAAACACACACAGAAGGCCAACATCTGGTCACGCTCAGCAGAGCTCAAAGCAGTGTTGACACACAAACAAACACTCACTCGCACACAATCTGTCCACAGTGTGGGTTGATACAGCAGCAGTGATGGGAGCCCCAGGCTGAAGATAGGACCTCTTATCCTCCAGCTTCAGCCCTGCTCTGCTGGACCACTCACTCTGTGTGTGTGTGTGTGTGTGTGTCCATCTCTGGCTCCTGATTGCTGCATGCTTCCAGCTTCAAATAGCTGCTGCAGATGGCCAATCCTCGGTCACTTTCTGTCTGCCTCTACACCTCACCATCTCTCTCTTTCTCAGTCCTCCTATTTATTTCACGGTGTGTGCGTGCATTTCTGTTGGTGTGTTACACTCTTGGAGAGTTTGATCAAAGCCTGGAGGCTGGAGACCCCACTGAAAGGGGGCTGTGGTGATAGTGTTTTAGCCCAGGTTTAGATAGTCTCTCTGGGAGAGCTAAGAAGCTGACAGGCCAGCTTTGGACGAGAGAGATGGAGGGAAAATGTGGACACACACACACACAAACACACACACACACACACACACACACACACACACACACTCATCCAGAAGGCCAACATCTGGGCCTGGTCATGTAGTTCCTCGAGGGACCTGGAAGCATGAAAAGAGTGAAACAAATCACAGGCTTGATGGACTCGCATGCACACACTTTTCACGTACCACCTAGCAACTTCCGAAGTACCCCCTGGTTGGGAATCACTTGCCTATTGGACACTGTGTTACAGTATGTGTGCATATATATTTGTGTATGAGTTTGTACTGTATTGTAGTGTATGTCTCTCTTACTTATTATCAATCCCCCGCTCTTTTTACTTTCCCAGGTTCCAGGTGATTTAAGCCAGACGTCAGATGACCCCAGCCTGTCAGATTTTGAGACGTACGATTATTTCTCTTTTACTTTTCCTGCGTTACTCTCTCCCCCTCTTTCCCCCCCTCCTCCAACCTTCCCTCAATTTATGTTAATTCACTCTTACCTCTGGAGTTCCTCTTGTTTTGTATCTTGGAAGAGCTACATCTTCTCAACCATGTAAAATATCTGTTCTCCCAGCATAATTGTATCTCTTAGTTATTCTTTCTCAACACTGTTTGATTTCATACATTCATTCATGCGTTCCACTCTCAGATCCAACCAAATTCGATTTTGGGGCATTTTACCAGAGTGAGCTGTAGTTTGCTATAGCTGTCCAAGCGTAGCGCTGAGACACTGTTGATGTTGCTGTGATAATGGTAATGATGATGATTTTGATAATGACGACGGCAGTGAGGACAGTTTGTTGTTTGTGTCACTCAGGGCTCATCGTGCTCTCATCAACGTGTGGATCCCCTCTGTGTTCCTGCAGGGCAGAGCTGCCAACGCATACAACGTCTACCAGGTACACTTTATATCTCTGTCTTCTGTTTACCAGTACCAGAGCAGTCATCACATAAAGACAGATTGCTTCACTCACCATATGGCTGTACTGTACTTGCTAGGGGTGCAACGGATCACAAAACGCAGAGGTTCCGATCAGATCACGGTTTTAAAGGTGCAATATGTAATATATTTACTGTATTAAATCCAAAAATGATCACAATATATCATCAGATATTAAGGTAAAATGCTATGCTGATAGACTATGTTTTCGAACAACAATGCTAAAGCCAGTATTTTCTCCTTTTGAAATTTCCGTTCCATGACGGAATGTCTGTTTGGGTTTTGGCCTGTGTGTTATCAACTGCCCATTCTGACAGCCAGGCCGGGTTGCCAGATATAGCTGTAAAAATGGCTGTACTACAGCTGTAGTACAGCCATGGAGGCAGCAACCAAACAAACGGGATCAATGGAGATTCTATCCAACCTAAAAAAAACTTGGCATGTTTCTAACAGTTGCATGACCAGAGACGTAACGAACCCCGGGTAAATATTGGAGATGTATTTGAAAGATGGAGACAGCTTAGAGCCCAAAAGGATGCCGAGTTGGCCAATTTACTCCTGAACAGGTAAGCTTTAGCTTCAGGCTAATTTTTCACGGCTACTAGGGACGGGCATTTCACAGTCATTTCAACCTTTGTGTACTCACATTGAATTTTATAGAGTAACGTTGCTCGAGTTATTTACTCGCAAAACATTTGAGACACAGCCAGTGAAGTGATCCCGACTGGTCACGCCATAACTGCTAACGTTACCGGAGGATCAGGCAAGCGGGCCACGGGTGTTTACATTGTGTAGCCTGTTCAGCGCCCGTAGCCTACAAACGGTGAGTCATTTTAAGCCAAGAAAGGGTGGCTGTAAATCGGTAGAGGACCGTAAATTTGTGCTGTTTTTAGCAGTTGTTTCCGTAATTTTAAGCCGAGGAAGTGTGGCTGTCAGCCGGGTGGAGAGGACGGCGAGGTGATGATGTTTTAGCGGTTGTTGCCGTAATTTTAAGCGGAGATAGAGTGGTTGTACAGAGCTCCGCGTAAGCACAGGCTTTTATGACTGTCAACATAGCCAGCATCTAACGTTACCTACTCCGCTGTGCTGTGGAGTAATGTCTGGCTATGTGAGGCTAGCGTCTAGCAACATTGATGCTGTGTTCTCAACCTGGCAACCTCCATGAACTTCGAGTCTGGGGAGGAGGGGGCAGGAAAGACGACTCTGTCCAGTATTGTGAATTTGGACTGCAGTGACTATTTTAAGCAGTTAGTATTACATATTAGACTTTAAGTCACGGACCAGATACATTTTCGGATCAGCACAAAGAAGGGAGGACAATATATTTTTTTAAATGCTTTCCATTTATTACTTAAAGAACTGTCATAAAACACAGCACGTTCAAGCCGGGGTGCAGAGTTCGCTTTTCCCGGGGAAAACAAAGGACTTTCACCCTGGAAATGCGTGTTCCTCAGGAGTGTTTTAATCCAAAACACAATCTTTTTCCCAAACTTAACTAGTCGTTTTGGTGCCTAAACTTAACCTAACTCATTGCCACATAACGCTCACTTTTTGTCTTAACCGTAATGTCCGCCAAAACGACCGGCAGCTCGCCATGCCCTGTACCCTGCTGCCGCTGATACGACAGAGCTGTGTAGTCGGCGTCATGGCTTTTCGAGTTCTTCTGCTCCTTTAATGACCATGACCATGACTATCAAATGATTTTAACATGCCCCGTTCACGTGAACAGAAAATTGCGTTGCTTTTATCTTTTCATGGCAACCCTCCATAGAGATTTATCAGCCTACTTTAAGTAACAGCGACAGTAAAAAAAATTGTTTCACACCATTATTATGGTTAAACTTTGCAGTTAAGCCGCGGTTTATATGCATTCCGAATCGCGAGTGTTGATCCGTACGGAGTACGGACCACAGATCAACTATGGTCCATTACAACACTATTACTTGCTTTTGGTATATGTGGGGGTAATATTACCCTGAGGACATAGAAGCTGTTGCAAACAATCACAGAGTACCAGAGAGAGGTTTTTGTGATGAATTTGTTCGAGTTAAACCCAACAATAGAGGGATGGAGTTACAAGTTCATTAAACCAAGGAGTGAGGGAACTAATGAGCAAGCTCTGAAATAATTCAACATTAAAGTTTGCATTAATACCTCATCATTAGTGTTCAATAGCATTGTTGCTGTCAGGCGCCTTTTTTCCCCACTCAGCTGCTCAAGTGGTCAAACAGAACACTTTGCTGGAAAGGGTCAAATCTGTTTTTAGCCATGCTGGTCGTGCGGCTCAAAGGAATGGCAGTGTTGGTCTCTCAGTACACCACTTTGGTCCAGACTGAAATATCTTAACATCTATTTGATGTAATTGGGTGCAGATGTCCGTATTGCCCAGAGAATAAATGCTAATCAGATCATCGTTTTTACTTATCCAGGGAAATATCACAAAATGTAGTAGATTGTTTACTGCGACAATGGTCTTGGTTGGACTTCCAGTTATGGCGGCACGGTGAGCAGACGTGGATTCTGGTGCTCTGTTGCTAATCCTAAAACAAAAACTACTTAAACAATCTGAGAAAAGTACCCAAGGACAATGGTCTTGGTGGTCCTGTAAGTAAATGATCTCATAAATTATTGAATTAAGTGGCTGTAGACTACTAATCTTGTTTTCCAAAGACTGGCTCAAATATATGCCTATATATATATGCCATATGTGTTAGGCTTAGAAACTAGTCTTATCTAGGCTTGTCTAGAAAATGATGCCATGTTCAAGTGCCAAAAAAAGAAGATACTAGAAGAAGTTTAAAGTGGCAGTCCCTTTTTTGTGTTGTCAACCTTCCAACATAGACCGTGGTTACACACTCTTTGATGCGACTTTTGTGATTGTATGCACCAGATCAGAACTTGTCGGGGTGTGTCCCCATAATGTGTCCACACTGGACACTTCACTTCATATATATATTTTCTCTATATACACACTTTGTTGAGGAAAGAGCTGCGAAGACGAGTGATTTACACAGCTACAATAGTGACCATAATGCTATAAGACAGCAGATCTCAGCTGTTCCCCAACCCCGGTTTTCCTCCATCTTTGAATCTCTTCCCTTTGCTCACGCTCTGAAGAGCAACTCCAGTGTGACGGGAACATAACGCGAGACCTACGTTTGACAAATTGTCTGGGCTGTGCCCACATGCTGTCCATACCTCACTAAGATCGAAACTCAATGCAAGCCAGGCCACCTCGGCATGTGGTCTGGCTGATCAGTTCCCAATGCCAGCAAGTTCGAATCTTGGAGCGTACAGACTTGGCTAGTCTCGCTTTGACAGACCTTCCTCCACAGCACTGCGGAGCAGGGTCTGGCTAGTCCACACAGCATTCTGGGATGGGAGAAAAACCTGCTTTAGTTTATTGGCATTTCTTTAAACCAATCACAATCGTCATGGGCGGCGCTAAGCACCGGGCAGAGTCACGTTGCCGCTGCAAAATAGCCTCAGGGAAGGAATTTGTTTTGGTGGAACGTGAACATTCAAAAGTTGTTTTTTTGTCGTGAGAAAACTCAGATTGGACAGATAATCTAGCTAGCTGTCTGGATTTACCCTGCAGAGATCTGAGGAGCAGTTAACCATAGTCCTAATAAATCGACCAGGGTTTAGAATGCCAGCACAAAGAAAGAGTAAGGTAACGGACATCTGGCCGAAAAGAGTGAAATCTGGCGGAATTTCCGGCGGCAACGGAGCAATCCCGGAAGTGGAAGGTGGTGGATGTAGACTAAGACTTGACAGTTAGCACGTCCTGGCATGATCGGATGACAAAAGTCGCATTGAAAAGAAAAGTGTAACCACGGCCATAGCTATGTGTGCCTTGCCTTTGGTACCTCAACAAATAGTGACTGCATTTCCCACCACAGTTTGTGCCACTTCTAACTTGTGATCAAGTCTTAACAGAACTAATAGCATTTAGGCCAATTATAAAAGCACTGCTCCAGTTGTGCCAGGCACCCATCTAAGAAAGGTATGATGGGAACTGAACTCGAGAGCGACTCAAAAAACTGACTCGCTGTTCCTTGTTTTATCTGTCAAGTTATCGAACAAAGTAGACAACGGCGGCTCATTCCCTCGGTGACTGTTTTACTGTGTCTGTCACGTTAACAAGGTGTGTCATGCCGCCCCCCCAGTGAGACAGAAACACCGACACACACACACGCACAGTCCCAGGGTTCGGCTTTGTGAGACAGACAGTGAAACACACACAGACAGACTGTGACACTGATACACATGGATATAGTGGTGCACATACACTGTGTAGAATACACACATACGGTACAGATACACACACTGTGCTGTTGTCTGCCAGGAGGTACAGCTGTAACGTTATTCAGGGGAAACCGTATGGGACGCCAGGGAAGAGACAGTTGACACTTCCTCAGCCCTAACTGATAGTCAGGGCTGCTGCCTACCGAGCTCAGCCCGGCTCACCTTATACATAATAGATGTAAATTGACAACTCTGGGCTCAAGCTGAGAGCTGTCTGACACCTTTTTGTGTGAAATTACTGTATCTCCGTCATTCGGACAGGACAAAAGCATGACAATGACAAATGAGTTGCATTGTTTTAATCCCTCTCGTTCCTGTCGCTTACGTCTTCAGACCCACTTGCACGGAGTGTTCAGTGTTCTTTATTGAAAAGCAGACGGTCTGATGAATATATGTATATGGACTTTTCTCAACCCGTGATTAAATGGCGTAGCATTTTCTGGCATCGGTGGTGGTGAAATGCTCATGTCGAAGGCAGCTTGCTTTAAAATTGTAGCACGGTGTTGGGAAAGTGACTTGTTCCCTGCAGTTTGAGAGCTTGTTCATGCAGGAGGACTTGCAAGTGGGTGCATCGTAATGGTGGATTCATTACAGACTGATGTGGTCAACTAGCCCCAGTTTGCGCCCCTCATGTATTTGTATATTATGTATATTACATTTGAGTAATGGAGGTAAGCATCAGGTTTTTCTGAAAGTAAAGACCCTCTGATCTCAGGGAAATTTAAAGGGATACTTTGCCGATTTTCAACTAGCTTTATATCATAACAATGTGGTTAGTATGTGTGAATGAACTATGGTAACCTTCCCTCCATCGCCCAGCTCAAATCCGCCAGCTTCTCGCTGGCTCGGGGGCTGCTGGAACTACATATGCATAAGGACACGGGGGAGAGAGAGAGAGAGAGCTGCCGCTCCCTTTCTCAAACTCAGATTAAACTGTAAAACTAACAGTGGTGATCAAATACAGTATAAACCAAGATTTTGTTACTGTATTGCCTATTTCTCGCCTCAAATGTTTTAAAAAGTATTTGCGTCTTTCTACTGCTTAGACAGCCCAGTTTTATAAGAAGGTCATCTTCCCAGCAGTTAAATACTTTTTTTTTTATTTATCAACGTCATCATTTTGGTCATTTCCAGAATCGTCACTTGCTGTGTGATAATTAGGATTTAAATACATTTTTAAATGAATGCTTTCTCCATTTGTGCCTCTTTTTTTCTAACCAAAATAAAGTTTCATATCTTCTGGCTCACTTTGTGAATCAAAATTAAAATATTTATTATTAGTTATATTGGTATATATTGATGTTTCATTCCAATATTTTATATCTTTATACAAAATAACATTATTATTTGGTTTTACAAAAAGAGCTGGGTTATATGTCATTTCCAGCTACCTGGATTAGGAAATCATCCAGACAGAGTTTAAGAATGCCTGGAAATACCAGCAGAGCTGCAGGGAGTGTTGTTAAATGAGGAAGATTGCAATTGAAAAGATTGAAATGGGATGCCTAACGCTGTGATTTTAATGTAATGGTAATACATAAGAGGTACCAACTGGGACTCATCTCCAACTTCCAAATTACCTATAAACAATAAAAGAAACCAATGTCTTCTTGAGGGTTAATAATGTTTTACCCACGAGGAAATCCCACACTTCAAATGAATTAGATATGATAACAGCTTGGGTAAAAGTATGTGGAACACATTGAGTGTGCAGATATTTGCCATGCTTTGGGCAATAGTCAGTGTCCACCTGCAGGTTGACTTTCTTGGATTGACTCCCCGGCATCGAACCTGAACATTTCCCATATGTTGCATCGATTTAGCCTAATTCCTCCCTCTCAATAATGGTCTGTGAGACTGCTGTCCAGCCCTGGAGCTGGAATAAAGCGCAGCCCATCTGGTGTATTGGATACTTCCCTTTTCAGAGCTATATTCGTCTAATGGCTCCCTATGGAAAAAAGCTTTTTGTTCTTAGACAGGCTAATGGATGGCCAAGGTTACCGGAGTCATTGTTGTTAAGGTGAGGTTGTTGTGTTGATCGAACACCGAGCCAAAAGTCTTAAAGATCGGAGAGTATCATGAGGAGAAGGCAGGGCTTGCTTTAAAATACCCTCAAGCGGCGGGTGCATAGGCTTATTTTGCTCAGTGTTTTTCCCTTTCTCTTGTCTCTTGTGTGCACACACGCACACACGTGCATATGCTAGCAAAATTGAACCAATGATGAGAGCAATGAGCCATAGCCAAATCCAGAGAGGGTTTCGGGAGGCTCGGAGAGTGAATGGGATTTTAGAAGCTGGAGCCTAAGTTAGGTCACAGCAACCTTGTGGTTGAAAAGAAACACGCTAACGTTTCTATGCTGCTGCTAAACTCACCCAGAGAGGAGGAAAGGCTGATCTCACCACCTCTCACATTGTGTGTCCCTTAATGTCTGCTTCTTGCTTTTTTCTCTTTGCCTCCCTGCGTCATCCCTCCTTCTCTCTGCCCTTCTTTTTCAGCCTCCCTTTCCGTCTCCCTCCCTCTGCCAGACTGCAAAGCTTTTTTGGTGGCGCTAAAACTGCTTGTAGTCCATTTACTCTCTTTGCAATTTTTTTTTTTCCTCTTCAAGCTTTCTGAAATGACTTCCATCTTAAGACCGACTGAGATGGAGAGCGAGAGACTGATGGATTTGCTCCATTATCAGTCAGGCTTTTGCTCTTTGTGGCACGCCGTGCCTTTGGACCTCCATCCCTCCATTCCTCCTTGTGTCTCTTTTCCCCTCCTTAACTCATAATGAGAGAATTATACCGGCCGTGGCAAATAAGTGTCTCCCTCCCACACAATAACAACAATAGAGGCTATCATGAGCTGAGGGAAAGAAGCGTCCTTTTCACGCCGTCAACGAACACAAGGACTCATTTGGTGTGTGCAGCAGTGTCTGTGTTTTTATTACCTGTGTATTTTAGGCTGGCATTGTGCTCTCAAAAAAGCATCAGTGAGGAGCTGATGAGGAACTGCTTTAAGAAATGAGGGGTTGGCTAGTTGTATGTTATCAGGATTTGTGGGTGTGTGGAGCATGCAATAAGCCATTTAGCTAAAACTCGTATACAAAAAAAACGAGGACTTTGAAAGAGAGCTAAGAATTAAAGGAGAGGTATTTGGATCTAGAGAAGGCAACAGGAGTCGGTTGGTCTTTGCTCCAGACTGAAATATTTTAGCATCTGTTGGATGGATTGCTATAACATTTGGTACGGACATCCATGGTACCCACAGGATGAATCCTGAGTACTTTTGGGTAGGGATGGGTCTCGAGACCCGGTTCTATTAAGGACCCAGTTCCAAATTTCTCAAAACCCGGAAATCAATAAGGTCAGAGCTTATCGAGACTAGTGGATCATACAACGTTATGTCTTAAAATAGATACGTGCGCGAACCGTAAAAATTATTTACGAGCACAGTGTGTGCGTAAAGACAGCAGGTAAACACTAGCGTCCCCACAGCAAATAAAATCAAAATATAGTCGGACTGGCTACAGAGAGCACCGCTCTGTGGGCCGCTTAATCATCTCGTTAACCCTATGAGCCCGAGCTTGTCGTATACGACAAAAAACTCCATTGTTTTTCTGGGTCTTTGTGCAATAAATCCAAACTGCTACATCCAAGATTGATACGCTTTATGTCCATAATTTATGAGTTTCCGGTCGTTTATCGCCGCTAGCTTTTATGCTATCCGCCATTTTGCTTTTCGCATGATGCTCAGGGAGACCATTCTGACCAATCAAAAACTTGTTTACGTCTTGTCAACCAATGGAAGGCCGGTCCGTCATTGCAGATGAAACAAAAGATCGTATTTAGTGAAGAGGAATCACCCAAGGGCTGAAAAGGTAGTTATGATCATAAGTTGTCAAACAGAGACAGAAGAAATCAGTCACAGACTCACCATTTTTGCAATAGAAGCAATAATAGTTCTGTTAAGATTAAGACTTTCTAATCTTGTCTTTCGACCAAATAATAGAAAAGTATCGATAATGGTGTCGATAAAGACTTGGATCGTTAAGCAGTCTTCGAAAATAGTATCAATATCAATAAAAATGAACGATCCCCATCCCTACTTTTGGGATCCTCTGACGTTTTACTTAGCGCCATCAGCAGGTAAATGTTTACACTTGTCCAGTGAAATATCTTACCATCTACTTGATCGATTGGCACAGAATCTTATATAGACATTCTCCCAGATGATGTATTTTACTGACTTTGGTGATCCTTTCACTTTTCCTCTAGCGCCACCATAAGGTTGACTTTTATTTATTTTTGAAATGTCTTGACAGCTGTTTGAATGGATTGCTGTGAAATTTGGGACAGAGATTCATGTCTCCCTCAGGATCAATTGTTCTAACTTTGATGATACTAACTTTTCAATTCATGCTTGCATCTGGTCAGAATTAAAATGTATCCAATGCTTTGGTTTAGTTTATGACCACGTACTATCACAATTATTGACATTCCCAATCGCCTTAGCGGTACTTTATGTAAGCGTTCATTAGCAAATGACATGCTAAACTAAGATGGCGAACATTGTCAACATTAAACACCTGCTAATCATCAGCATGTTAGAATTGTCATCGCAAACATGCTTGCATGCTAACCTTAGCATTTAGCTAAAAACACTTCAGCACAGTACAGCCTCACAGAGCCACTAATGTGGCTGTAGACCCAAGGGCCTTGCACACCAAAAAAACATAACTATAACAAAAAAAAATTATGTGAACATCCCCAAAATGGATGTCTCAGTTAATAATACATTTTTTAACCTCAGTAATGGGTCTCTCGCCACATATCTGCGATGTGTGACATGTTGAACGTGACGCCCTGTAAATTGGGATGGATTTTGATTGGCTGTCAGTTTTTTGTCCTTATTTGTCAAATCATTTCGAAAGGGCTCCCAACGCTATCTCGTTTGCCACTGTCATTATAGTTGTGGTGCGGCTATCCACTTGAGTTAGAACGATTTTCAAAACGATATATTCAGAGTGTGACAATGGAGACAGTTAAACTTTAAGTTCTGCAATTCTCTAAAGTTCAGCTCATGTTCAAATACAACAGACTTAAACTCTGAATCATGCTATTTGGCCCAAGGTATTTAACATTTTTCTTGTCAGACACTCAGTATGCCTGCTGAGAAAGTGACTGCTGTGCTGCTGTCTGATAGGAGCTTTCAGGTCGTTGATTACTAGGTGTCATGCCTGTGGTGTCGCAGCAGCGGGGGGGATATACTCTTTGTACGGCAGCTGACACCGTCGAGCAATGATAAAGTTTTGTTTGCTAACAAAGAAGACCCAAATAATAATTGTAATTACTTGTTGACTTATCTGTAGTTGTACATTCTGATTGGGCTTCTGAATATGTTCACAAGTTGCATGTATTGTGTGAACTCCTGATAAATGTAGTTTCGTCTGCTGAACTAGGGCTTCGCTAGTCTATATCCACGACGTTCCACTTCCGGGATTCCTCCGTTGCCGCCTGAAATACCACCCGATTTCAGTCATTTCGGCTGGATGTCCGTCACCTTCCGCTTTCTTCGTGTTGCCATTTTAAACTCCGGTGGCTTTATGAGGACTATGGTTAACTGCTCCTCAAATCTCTGCAGGGTAAATCCAGACAGCTAGCTACCTATCCTGGAATGCTGTGTGGACTAGCCAGACCCTCCTCACACCTCAGTTTACACCAAAAGAGGGAAAAGCTGATATACAAGAGGCTTTAAAAGGCCTGAAAAGTGACTGCTTCACTGCTCCAAACACACACACTGCTAACATGCCAGTGATGTTAGGGCAGCATTAAAGTGGAAAGATAAGTCACCTTCATCTTTTTCTTTTTAAGGACTCAGCTGGCAATGGAGCTAAATTTAAATAAAAGAGTTTTGGTCCAACAAACTCATTGGGTTTACTGCCTCTTTCATGGATTTAGCCCCTCATCATCATCCATCTCTCCACCTCTCTCCCCCTCCTACTTTACTCTCCTTTCCTTTATCCTCCTACTTTACTCTCCTTTCCTTTATTGTGTGTCTCTTGTTTTTTTTTTTTTTTTAATCAATCAGTCCTTTACTTTTTTTTCCTTCCCTATCTTTCGTCTTTGGGCTCTCTTTACCACTCTTTGGTCGATCTTCTCCCAATCATTTGGTGTTGCTCCTTATGATGAGTTCCAGGGCAGTTTGATAATAATGAATCGCAATGTGTCTTCACACCACTTCCCAGATGAGACAAAGATGAACACTTCTCGGATGTATTTCATCCACGGAGGAGAAAATGAGTGCAAAGACCTATTTTGTTCAAATCTGCATGTACTTGTACTACCAAGCACAAATGGAATGCAGTGTGAATGTACATTAGAAAACGCAGCATGCCAGTGTTGAGAACTAGCACCTCTGATCCACAACTCACTGACTGTTTTACATATACATTTGATAGAGATAAGTGCATACATTCTAAATGAGCAATTCTCTTTGATCAGCAAAAAAAGCTGAGCCTATATGTTTCCAAACTAAGTCAGGGGCTCACTGGAAACGTTCTTAAATACCGCCACAAACATAAGTATTATAACCCAAACTAGGATCTTTTCCTAAACCTAACTTAAGTAGCATTAGTTTTGTTTGAATTCACAACGGGACTCCTCCTAAAAAAAGGTGACGCCAAGGGTCCTGACCAAGCTAATGGCGACCTCTACCAATAGAATAGATGATAATGGCCTTCTGAACCTACTAGTAGGTGTAGCAGGCCCCTTCTAACCCATATCTACCGTATGAGACTTATAACCATTATTCTACTTCGTTTAAGAATGCTTGATTCTGATTGGCTGGGAGGAGGGCATTAACCCGGCAGGTTGCCCGCTGACTGAGCACAGCGTCATCAAATAGTAGATCAATACGCCGCTTGTATTTTTTTTTCTATCACAGAAATTTCAAACATGAGGTCCATTGTAAAAAATAAACCTTGTTTAAAAAAAAGTTTCTAAAATGTGTCGGAAATCTATCGGAGGGTCAGTCGATACATAGTTTCGCAAGCGAGATACAATGTAGCAACTACGTTATTAAACTAACGTTAGTGATCAGATGCAGCCTTGTGTGGTTGCTATAGAAACTAATTAACGTTAGCTACAGTTGAGCTAACGTTATTCGCCGTAGTTCTAAACATTACAGTGTTTTAAAAAATGGACGAAATTCATTGTCAATTTTAATATATTTGGAGGAGGGAAGACATTTGAGGACTGGTTAAAGAGCGACGAGGACGACGGAATGACAAAAGAAAAAGACAAGGCCCAGGGTACCCCGTTTCCGAGATCTGACAGATGAGGAGCTGCGTACAATTGAAGACGGGGCCCTTGAATCAAACACGAAAAAAGGCAACTGCCTTTGCTATCAAGGTTTTCACCGAGTGGAAGAGCCACCAGAAGGATAGACTGACAGTGTACATACTGACGCGGACGTGTGGTTGCTATAGAAACTAATTAGCTACAGCTGAGCTAACGTTATTCACCGTAGTTCTAAAGGGGACTACTTTTTGAGGGAGATGAACTCAAACAGAGTATACATTTAATAAGCATGCAATACGAATAAGAAAAAAGCATAATTATTAAAGTATTTGAATTGTTTTATTATGTTGGCAAGCAAGAAGTAGAATAAACGGGATAATCACCTCAAGGCAGGGCAATAAACAGTTTGATATGCCCGGCTTGTGGAAGGTTACCGCGAGTAAGCCGTCCACAAGCCGGGCATATCAAACTGTTTATTGCCCTGCCTTGAGGTGATTATCCCTTACATGATAACACACATTGAATGGAGTGATAATATTCGAAACAGGTGCACCCTCTATCTGTCCTTTACATTTCCGTTCTGAAAAGTGACTGCTTCACTGCTCCAAACACACACACTGCTAACATGCCAGTGATGTTAGGGCAGCATTAAAGTGGAAAGATAAGTCACCTTCATCTTTTTCTTTTTTAAGGACTCAGCTGGCAATGGAGCTAAATTTAAATAAAAGAGTTTTGGTCCAACAAACTCATTGGGTTTACTGCCTCTTTCATGGATTTAGCCCCTCATCATCATCCATCTCTCCACCTCTCTCCTCCTACTTTACTCTCCTTTCCTTTATCCTCCTACTTTACTCTCCTTTCCTTTATTGTGTGTGTCTCTTGTAATCAATCAGTCCTTTACTTTTTTTTCCTTCCCTATCTTTCGTCTTTGGGCTCTCTTTACCACTCTTTGGTCGATCTTCTCCCAATCATTTGGTGTTGCTCCTTATGATGAGTTCCAGGGCAGTGTGATAATAATGAATCACAATGTGTCTTCACACCACTTCCCAGATGAGACAAAGATGAACACTTCTCGGATGTATTTCATCCACGGAGGAGAAAATGAGTGCAAAGACCTATTTTGTTCAAATCTGCATGTACTTGTACTACCAAGCACAAATGGAATGCAGTGTGAATGTACATTAGAAAACGCAGCATGCCAGTGTTGAGAACTAGCACCTCTGATCCACAACTCACTGACTGTTTTACATATACATTTGATAGAGATAAGTGGATACATTCTAAATGAGCAATTCTCTTTGATCAGCAAAAAAAGCTGAGCCTATATGTTTCCAAACTAAGTCAGGGGCTCACTGGAAACGTTCTTAAATACCGCCACAAACATAAGTATTATAACCCAAACTAGGATCTTTTCCTAAACCTAACTTAAGTAGCATTAGTTTTGTTTGAATTCACAACGGGACTCCTCCTAAAAAAAGGTGACGCCAAGGGTCCTGACCAAGCTAATGGCGACCTCTACCAATAGAATAGATGATAATGGCCTTCTGAACCTACTAGTAGGTGTAGCAGGCCCCTTCTAACCCATATCTACCGTATGAGACTTATAACCAATGATAACACACATTGAATGGAGTGATAATATTCGAAACAGGTGCACCCTCTATCTGTCCTTTACATTTCCGTTTTATTCCTATAGAACTGAACTAGATTTAAAAGATACTGTAGGTAAAAATGTGCATGTGTCCGCTGCATTTTTTAAAGTACTGTACCTTTAACCATAGTAGTTTGCATACTCTGAAAGAAAGAGAATCATAGAGGGTCCCAATTAATAATAAGCAGTTGCATAAACCATCTTTAATATGCACCATATGAAACCACATAAATCAGCCACTCAATGAATAATTGAGACGTCCTCTTTGACACTCTCAGATGTGTGCACTGCTGCCTGCAAACCCATAGAGAAATGCAATGTGGGAAATTTTTGGGTATGGCCTGGTTAGCCTGGGAGACTTGTGGCTGCCAAGGCGGTTATCTTCGTTCCAGACCTGCTCAGTCGGAATCGCTCAGAACCAGAGATGGGGACTCGAGTCTGAGACTCAGACTCGAGTGACTCGAGTCTGAGACTCAGACTCGAGTCACGCTTAAGTCGCACAAACAGCTGACTTCAGACTTGACTCGGATTCGACCCAAAAGACTTCAGACTTGACTTGCGACTCGACTCAAAAGACTTCAGACTTGACTCGGACTCGAGCTCCGAGACTCGTCAACAACCTGTTTTCATGCAATTATTGCTTTTTAAATCAAAATGTATTCATGTATTTCTATTTTCTTTTATTGCCGCATATACGGGGAAACGTATGACGAGCTGCATGTCCCCTGCCCTTTGCCATAATGTGCAACGTAACGCATGCACCTATGTGCGCGCACTCACATATCAAAAAATGCATTGCCGATGGCGACACCAAATCCTCCTGGAGTTGTGCCTTTTCTCATTAGTTTTGCTTTCAGTAACTTGGTAAACAGTGGCAGTAAGCTAACAGCTACATGCAAAGTATGTGGCACCAAGATAAATGATGCCGGATCAACAACGTCGGACTTCATCAGGCATCTCAAAACGCACCTAAATAGGTCAGTCACTCACACACTAATGTGAAAAGAGACGTTACATTTAGCATATATCGTCACAGGTAACAAGCTAACCATCGCAAAGTGTTGTGTTAATGCTGAGAACAGGCTCATGCTTATAGTTAGTGGTTGCTGAGGCTAAGACATCCATGGCGCACAGGAGGCGGGACGCACGGATCCATCTCCCCAGGAACAAACGCTGTGCCGGGTGGGCAAACTCATGTGATGCGTAATTGATCCCGTGGATGATTTGTAGGCTATTAAGTGAACAAGGTGTACCCGGTCCACCAAACACTGGGCCGTCTTGACTGTCTTAATTCTGCACATAATTCTGTCGCTGTAGTCCTATTTACTGTTTCATTATTTCATCCATGCGTGGCGCAGCGGATCCGTGCGCACTGTCACCTGCCGTGGAGACGCTGGCCTCACTAACCTCTCCCCCTCTGAGTCGGGTCTCCCTCGCGCTGGAGCGTACTAACACTTAGAAAATAAATGGCATTACATCAGTGAGTTCAAACTGCTTATTGTGCGTAATTTGGACTGACACTGAGATGCATGTTGTTCTGTAAATGGTGTGGCGCTGCCACTTTTCGCTTGATTTCCACTTCGACATTAGACATTTTTTTGAGTGAAAGAGACGTTACATTTAGCATATATAATCACTGGTAACAAGCTAACCACCACAAAGTGTTGTGCTAATGCTGGGAACATGCAAATTGTATCTTTATAGTTGTATCCATATGATGTGACAGACTTAGGTTAATATTTCACCAGGTCCGAGGGCTAGAGGGATGTGTTAAGTAGACCCCATAAAGTTATCCTACAACTGATTTTGATACTGTACTGTATGGATGGTAGCTACAGGACATGTTTTGAATTCATAAGATTTAACAATACAGTGTTGGGGACAGATCAGATGGCCAGAGACTTGAGACTTGGACTTGTGGCAAAATACTTGAGACTTGACTTGAACTTGCCCCTCAAAGACTTGAGACTTGACTTGGACTCGAGCTCAAAGACTTGAGACTTGACTTGGACTTGCAAAAAATTACTTGTGAACATCTCTGCTCAGAACGCATGGCGATGGGCTACTTTAGCTATGCAGATGAGATAATACATCCATATGTATTAATGTGAACTTTGAGTGTGTGCGGTTAGCTGTGTGCCGGCGTTGCATTCAAAGACAGATAGATGTTCTGTTTTTTTTTATGTGGGTAATGCTGATGATGTGCATTTTTTCTGTGTGTGTGTTATCATGCACTTACAGGAATCTGGGTGTGTGTGTGGATGCGCATGTGAGTGATTATGGTTATGATAATGGCTGGTTGGTGACAGAGGGAGAAAACTATTATGTTGATGATGGTAATGATGAATGTTTTACAATGATGATGATAATTACAATCGTTGTCTTGGTCTTACATCCATCAGTCATAGATTAAACACTCTCGGGAAGACACAGAGGCTGCTTTTAACTGCAGCACGGGCACCACATCAACTTTAGCGTAATTTACATTACATTTCCATTTTAGGCACTTAAGTCAGTCCACTCCAGAGCGATTCACAATGCGGAGGTTGTGGTTCAGTGTCTTGTTAGACATAGATGTTTATGGGCTTTTGTTGGCAATGGCAGGGCTCAAAACGTTTGGCTCAAGGGGGACAATAAGAGCCTATACAATATAATGCTATATAATACAATAAACCTTCAATTAACACTGGCTCTGTGATCTTCAACAGGGGGTCCGCGAACCCCTAGGGGGTCCTCAAAGTCATTGCAGAGGGGCTGCTGAATTATTGTTTAATACATTTTTGAAATTTTTTGATGTTTGCTGCATCATGCCCCAAACCTGTATATTGAGTTGAGGTGTAACAACTTGGTTCAGTCTTGGACCCAAATGGAGAAAGGCGAGGAGATGGCAGTAGTTGGTATAAAGGAATTTAATCACAACACAAGGAGACTTACAGACCACGTAAGTAGATCCAGAATCCTGAAGCACAGGGAAAAACCCGGAAGACAAAAACTCGGGGGGAAATTCCAGGATGCATGGGGAAACACCAGGAACACACAATTCTGCTGGCAGGAAAAAGAATGACGACAAACCAACACCAGACACAGACTAAATACACAAGGTAACGAGGGACAGGTGACATGCGGGCTGAGGAACAGGTGAGACACATCAGTGCAGGGCAGACAATCACGAAGGCGAGGAAATACAAGGCAGGAAGTAAAACAAGACATGACACAGGAGAAACAGACACTACAAAGTAAAACAGGAAACTGAAGCATAAAAACACACACAAGGATGGAACTAGGAAAACAAAACCATAGACCGAACACGGGTAAAACATAACCATGAACAAATAACAGGGAAACAGTAACACACATGGAATTAATTGACAAAATAACACAGGAAAAACCCCAGCTGAAAACCAAAACCATGACATCACTCTGATGATAGGTTGCTGCCGATTTGTTTCATCATGCCGAATCTTTTTGTCTGCACATCATCTGGATTTGAACCCTGCTTAACATGGCAAAGACAAACTGAGCTGCACGGTCTAATGAAGGTGTCTTTGACGGTGAAGTCCTGCTGTGTCACTTTATCAGCGAGCTGCCCTCCAATAAAAACTTCAAAGGTGCGTTGTTAGCGGGTGGAAATGGGATATGAGAGCTGGAGTGGGGACTTGGCTCGGCCCTCCAGGGTGGCGGAATCAGGATTCGGCTGGTGACGGTGATGTCCCTTTGAGGGAGTCAGGAAGGGACTGTGATGATCTCTGCTTTAGCCTCCAGACATCTGATTAGATATTGGGCTGTCAGTAGGCCCATTTTGTTTGTGTCTCTAATTGTCTGCATCTCCTTCTCATGCTTCATTTCCCCCACCAATCCGTGTTCCCCTCCCCTCTTCTTTCTTTCACTCTCATTGAGGCCTACTTTGCTCTACTATCCTCCACTCCCCACCCTTACCCTCAATCATTTGCTCACTGGCTTCGTTACTATGCTCAAAGCCAATTTTGACAGAGGGCAGAGAGAAAGACTTTCCTAGAGCTTTTTGAGTAGAGACAGAGTTGTTAGTCAAGTGTTGGAGGGGTAACACACAAAGAGGAGGAGTGGGAGGGAGGGAGGGAGGGAGTTGACAGCAAAAGGGAGTGGGAGATGAAGAGAACGGAATAACGGCAGCAATTGTGATAAAAGACAGAGATAAGAGATGTGGTTTGTCCTGTTTTCCTCCTGCTGCGGCGTCTTTTCCAAGGTAGCCTCCAACTTAGAAGTTGAGTGCTCATATCTGGTTACCACCCGCTGGTCTTAAAGAACTTGTGCTGAGCCCTCAAGTGATAAAAAGCTTACAGTGTCTGGTGTATTGATGGCTGTTCTATATGAGGAAGAGAGAAAAAAGAAAGAGCTGTTGTTTTTTTTTCTTCCAATGTCTACAAAACCATATAGGGAGGGATTCTTTGTCCAGCATTCTCAGGAGTGGTAACATGCTGACTTTTTAACAGACTTTACTCAATAGGTCTTCACTTCTTTCTTTGGACGAGTGCAGTGACCGTTCAAAACGTGCCTGTTCAGAACGGGCTGATTGTATGGTCCTTTGGTATTGCTGCTTGCAGGTTTCTAAAGAACCGCTCATACAAACAACTTCACACTCAGCACTGCACTTCCTCGGCTCCTGAGCAATACAACTGCCATGACATAGATGAATAGTTGAGTAGAATAGAGCATACGCGTAATTTGCTAATAGCTAGCTGGTTGGGACAAGGCTATTTCAGGGAACAAAAGCGTTCATTCTGAAAGTTACGTCGCTGATGCTTGAAAAGTTTGAGTTTGCTAAATGTAGTCTATATTCACGAAGTACCACTTCTGGGATTTCTCCGTTCCGCCGGAAATTCCGCCGGATGTCACTCTTTTCGGCCGGATGTATGTTCCGCTTTCTTTGTGTTGTAATTTAAACTCCTGGATTCATGAGGACTGTGGTTAACTGCTCCTCAGATCTCTGCAGGGTAAATCCAGACAGCTAGCTAGACTATCTGTCCAATCTGAGTTTTCTGTTGCACGACTAAAACAACTTTTGAACGTACACGTTCTACCAAAACAAGTTCCTTCCCGAGGCTATTTTGTAGCGGCACCGTGGCTCTGCCCGGTGCATAGCACCGCCCAAGACGATTGTGATTGGTTTAAAGAAATGCCAATAAACCAGAGCACGTTTTTTTCCCATCCCAGAATGCTGTGTGGACTAGCCAGACCCTCCTCCGCAGCGCTGTGGAGGAAGGTCTGGCAATGCGAAACTAGCTAAAATGTAACATCTCCTGGCTCTGCGGTCTCTCTTTCTTCATCTCTGGCATGTATTCATTCCAATATGATCTCTGTTTGTGGTCTGTGTTTAGAACTGGGATTACCTGAGTTGACATCCTTTTTCCATGAAGTGTTTGCATGATTTTGTCTCCCGTATGCATTTTTGAATAACACAACTGATAAAGCATTCTTATTAGGCTGCAGTCTGCTAACCAGCGCTATTCTTTTTAAAAAAAACTCTCTCTTTCAAAAGCAGCAATATGCACTCAGGGATTGGTAGCAGGCGTGGCATTGTTTGCCGAGATTTGTAGAGTGTGATGTGACATTTTCTTCAATTCAAAGAGAAAACTATAAAACAGAATATTATAATAACAATAAGCCCCTTTCCCATTTATTTTTTTACAGGGATGTAGGAAGAGCTTGAGTAGTCATAAAATGTGTGGAAAAATCAGTTAGGAAATACCAGCTGCTCCTTTTTCATATTTTACAGACTAATGGAAGCAACACAAAAGTGATCTATTGATGTGAGAGCCACATATTCCAATATACAGGAGATGGCGTGTTAAAAAAAAGAACTAAAATATAGTTCCTTCTATTCTGTAGTCCGTTAAAAGCACATAGGAGTTACTCCTTATTTGCCACGACTTCTTCTTCCTGGTACATTTTCTTATGGTGGGAGAATAACTCAAGGGTAAGGTCATTGCTGAGGCAGATTTGAGAGAAGGTTGTCTATTTGCCTCTGCATTTAATAGCTCACCTCTTCCTCATAAAGCTCCGGCAACCTCCCTGGAGCAGAGACAGAGGGTGTAGGACACACTAAAGGTGAATACCTTTGTTTTATCTGCCAAAATAAATATCTCATCCCTTATCGGTAGACGGGGTGTAGTTATACGTGCATGACCGAAGGCATACGGTGTTGGAAAGTGGAGCTTGCTCTATACAGAGTTTTATATTCCTGCCAACACCCCTGAATCTATTGGCGCTCACCCACCGATAGTACCAGCTCTACTCTACTCGGCTCGACTCGGCCGCGGTGCCCCGTCCTCCATTTCCCATTGCAGATTTAGTACTGCCTCATGCGTGAGGCGAGCATGGCTGGTCGTCATAGCGACGCCGCAGGAAACTGCCATGACCTAACGCGACACACACACAGAACGTGGAAGGTGTGTTGTTTTTGATTCTCGGCATGTGGTTGTTGCCACAGCCAGAAGACAAATTTTGTTTCAAAAGAAGCTGGAGGCAGCAAAAAAACACAGTTGGCTTAAATATTTAAAAATGGCGGGTTTGTTCAGGACACCCCCGTCTGTCGCTAAGCAATGATGACGCAGTGATTAGTGACTATTCTGTCACGACCAATCAGTAGTCCGCAGGTTTTCACTTCACCTTTTGGTATCGCCTCAGCTCGCTTGGAACCTCGACGTAGGTGATACTAAGAAAAGTACCTGTTGGCAGGTACCAGGGACTTTGGAAAACCCAAAAGGCAATTAGAGGTGAGTCGAGCAGGTACCATGTAATGGAAAAACGCTATATGAATCAAGTTAATCAAAAGGATACACTAGTATTTTGGTGTAGCAGCTTTCACTTAGCAACAGAACAATGGAGTTTGGATTATTTTGGTCATGACACCACAATGATACTGGATTTGTTTAATTTCTTCATTAATATTCCCATTTAATCAGAAGCAAATTATTTAAAAGCCAGCACACTCATCAGAAGAACGCTTAGTTTATTTTCCATCCACACGCCTTCTCCTCTTTACTTTTCCTTTTTTTCCCCCCCGCCCTTGCACCTATTTTTCTCGTTCTTCTTTAACTGTAGCTGCCCCTTGTCTTGAATGTCTGTAGTTCCTCTTCCTCCTCTCCACTCTCACTACAGCAATCTTCCACCTTCCTATTCCTCCTCCTCCTGCTTCTGCATCCCCTGGCTCTTCTCCTCGCAGTGATTCATCCTATAGGATGTCAGGAGCAGCAGAGGTCTAAAATAAACACTTTTACTGCAGTCAAGGTAGTAATCACCCTCTCTCTGTCTTTGGCATTGTCTCTACATGTCTGTTGTTTTTTTCTCTATTTCTTTTTTTCTGGATTTCTCTCTGTGTTTGCCTCATTGTAGGGTTTCTCTTTTTCTGTAAATGCTTTTTTTTACTCAATTATTTCTTCTTTTTTGAAAACCCCTAGTGACTTGAGGAGTTCTCATTTCTGATGATGATGATGATGTGTTGATTTAATATGTTTATGAGAGATATGACAGGAAATGAGATTGCATTAGTATTCAAATACATTAGCTGTGTTTGAAACAGTTCCCTCATTCACTCACTCGCTACTCCCTATATAGTGCTTATTAAATAGGGAACTATATAGGGAATGACCAAACGAGATTTCGGACACTACACTGACAACACATCGTTGCGTGACTTGCGTCAGTAGATGCGCCGGTTATGGGTGTGAAGGAGGCGGGCGCGCCCAGCATCATGTAAACAAACCCAATCAAAAATACTTCTAATAAGTCCCTGAAACAAACCGAGCACGCAGGAGTAGAGCTGAAGATCTTTGCCCGAACCCGACGGGACCCAACAGGTTCTTAATTTCTATCATTTTACACGAGCTCGGAACGGCCTCAGGCTTGCGCTCCGGTTTGCGCGGTAAATGAGAGGTCAGGTGATGCGTTTCGATTAGTGCGAAAATGGATTCTGAGGAGGTGAAACGGAGGCTGGCATCTGGCGATTACGTTTTTGGTTGCACCGGCAAAGAAAGCAAAGTCTGAGGTGTGGAAAACTTTAAGCCTATTTAGAGTGCTGAGATGTTACAATGTCACAGAGGACTTATTTTATTTCTTTGTTCCAACTTCCAAGTGGCCTATAGCCTACGTTAGTCATGAATACATGATGTTAAAAAATGTATAAATGGCAAAAGAGCTGTGTGCGTGCGCACATTTGAATAATGTCGGGCTGTAAACGGGTTCGGCCTTTTAAAAAGCTATCAATCAAAATGTACTTGTCGGGCTCGGGCCGAATTCTGTCGGGCTCGGGCCGTGTCGGGCCGAACTTTTAAGGCCTGATTACAGCTCTACGCAGGAGGATAGTAAAAGGTTGTATATATACTCAGTTTTCGTGGTTGCTTCTGCTTCTTCTTTTCCTCTGGGTAAAAACGGCTGCGCTGCATTGTGGTATACGGATGTTAAATGTAGGGTACATCGTATGTACACTCAAATTAGCTGTGCATTGTGGGTATTTTATAGTGGACTGTATAGTGAAAGTATGAAAGTGTTAAGTTTAGCAGGTCTAATGTTTACCATGGTTTCCATGTTAGTTTAGAGGGGTTAGCTTTCTAACTAGCACAAACTTCTAAGCCCAGCTATGGGTGTGGGAAATTCGTTTAGCAGGTATTCGGTTAGAAACTGTTAGGATAATTATTTATCAAAGAATAGACAGAAACACAAGTTCTTCTCAAAGTTCATTTTTACTTGCGCAAGCAAGGAGCCAGTTTACAGCACTCATTTCAAAGTACAGAAAGTTATCCTTCAACAGCAGCTTTTTCTAAGCAAAACTGAAGTCATAATACAAAATGATGTTGTTGTCTCCCACAAGGTCAGGAAGTGGCTCCCAGGAGTTTTCTCGTGAGAATGTCAGCAGTATTATGGCTTCCATCATGCGAACAGTTTAATATTAACAGAGAAAAAGAAGAGTTGTTTAATTTTTTTCTAACAGAAACAGACAACTTGCAATTTTGACCTGACGATGGCGCAAGATGTCAAGGCCATTACCAAACGTATTACAGTTCATCACATCTCTGGGACATGAATCAACACCACAAAGTTCAACCTCATGGTGGCCCTAGAGGAAAAGTCACCAAAGTCTGTAGAATTCATCCTCTGGGGAAAATGAATGGCTGTTTAAAAAGGTCATGGTAATCCGTCCAGTAGTTGTTGAGATATTTCAGTCTGGACCAAAGTGGTGGACTGAGAGACTAACACTGTCAACCTTAAAGCCGCGCTGCTAGCATGGCTAAAAAGTACATTGCTTGCCTGGATGAGGGGTTGCAGGCCCATTCATGTCTTTCCTTTGCACTGGTCCTTTGATATGTCATCTCTCTCTCTCTGTATCTATCTATCTATCTATCTTTCTTTTTCTCTCTCTAAAACTCTAAATGGATTCTATTTTCTGCCTAATTGGGCAAATGTTTTGGTCTGAATGATCTGTGAAGAGGGAGGGGGATGACATGAGGCTCTGCTGTCTTTGCTTTGGTTTGACTCATTCTCTTCTTTTGCTCACTCCTTTCCTCTTTGTTACTAACAACACACACACACACCTTTAAAGACATCCTGATACCTCTAATGTCTTTCTGGCGCTCCAAAGCCAAAGTTTTTTTTTATTTGTATTTATTTATTTATTTTTTAATTATTATTGGGGGCTTATCTCTTTATTCGATAGTGACAGTCTACAGGAACGGGGGGAGAGAAAGAGAGGGGAAGACATGCAGCAAAGGGCCGCAGGTCGGATTCGAACCCGGACATTCTACCGGGTGAGAATGAATTTTTTATTTTTTTGGGGGGGGGGGGGCCCCAGTAATTACTTTACTTAATTTACTAGTAGTTTCTCTAGTAAAAAAGAGAAAAGGAAAAGAAAACCCATTAATTTCTTTCTGCAATTTGTTGTAGTCTTTCTGTTGTTTCTTTCTTTGTCGCTTCCTTCCGGTCTGATTAACACCTTTAACCAGCGTGACATTGTCTTTAAAGTCAACCGGGACATCATGAAACAATGGATGGATTTTGTCTCGTTGTGCTTTTGAATCTGTGGTAGGTGGTAGTTGTCGTTACTTCATGCTAATGAAGCACACATCCAAATGAGCAAGAGGTCTCTCTGCGTGGGTCTCCTGTGGTGCTGGAAATGGGTTTGCATTCCGTTTTTTTTTTATATATTTTTTTTTACTACAGCGTGGGAACTCCTACAGTACTCCTGTCAGATGGGGGGACAGCAGACCAGGGTCTTCTTCTCAGAAGAGGTATAGCAGGGAGAGAGAGACATCATTATCAGCTGCACTTTCTGCAATTCTCAGCTGTGGCTCCTGACTACTCCCAGTTCCACCTGCTTGTTGGAATACCCTCAGGCTAAAGATCCAGTTAAATGTCAAGCAAAGAAAAAGCTGCAATTATCCGTTCAGACTTCCCCGTGTCAGATCTTTATTTCTGTCGTTTTTTTCACGGCGCGCAAGTACTCTTTTCCTCAGGAAGCTGTCGTACTGTGTCCGTTACCCTGCTGAAGGCCACAGAGATGTAGGTTTCCTTCATGTGTGCAGTTTGAATGTTCGCCTCAGCTTGTTGTGGCTTTCTACAGTACCTGGTGCTGGAACTTCTTCATGCATGCAATTAGAAACTTTGAATGGTGCTTTTTTGTGGATGCGTTTATGTAGACCTCAGGCCAGCTTCCCGTGCTGAGGTGTCTGCTAATGGGGGATCTTAATGAATAAGTTAAAGCACATGCTAGCCTTTTTAAGCAGACTGGGAAAACACAGAGCATAGCTTTTATCATAGTGTCACTATCCAGGCGTAGTTAATGTAATAGTGATAACCGCCAGCATAACCGTTTGGAGTTTGATAGAGTGATTGGGCCTCATTTAAGAGCCTCGTAGGAACCGGTTTGTTCCTAAGTGGCACATACAAGTAATTTAAGATTCGTCAATTTTCTTGTACTCAAGACTTTTCTTTGAGGTTACGAATGAAATTCATGAGAATTGAGACGTGTTGTAAGAGTCATGTTCTTGTTCGACTTCAAAATAAGAATCACTTAATATGATTAAACTTGAAGTTTAGTGATACAGACATAACCTAAAAATAAAACAAAACAAACAATGCAATTTCTATTGGCGTTCTTACGCATGGCAATTTAAAGGCTGCAGTTCAGTAGTTGTTGAGATAATTCTCTCACTCAGACAGCTGCCTCCGGGTCTTTACGCAGGTTGCTGTCCAGAGGGATCATCACCTTCTTTATAATATTTTCTCGTCCATCTCCGTGACTGTCGCATCCCTCTTACCGCCCCTAACTGAAGTTATGGACCAACCACTTTGCTTTAGTGAGATGCTTTTAACATCTAACTTCATGTCAAACAAATTCCTTCTTTACTTCTGTCACAGTACGACGCTGCTCTGACGACACGTCATTGGCAGCTGAATTATTGATTTCAACCAGGTCTAACCTGGTGTCACGTTCCCATTACTGCACGAGCACATTGAGCAATTTGTCCCGAGAATGAACGCTGATTGTAAGGATAAGGATGAGAATGCAAAAAAACGTTCTTGCATGAGGCCCATGTTGTTGTAAAGCATATATTACAGTGTATACATTTTAACAGCTAAATCTTGTGATGTAGGTATCCTGTATTTCAGGGCCCATTTTGGGCGTTATCTGTTTCCTTCAGATAACGGTGGAGATAACATCTCTCCAGTGAAGGCAAGAAAAAAGTTTGATGCACACCGGGAATGTCATCCAGAAATGTCAACAGTAAACAAACAGTGTAGACGTCTCCCCAGACTCAACACAGTGAGCACTTCTTTCTAGACTCCGTTTTATGCAATGATGTTCTGTACTATAGAGTGAGAAATCCATCTGCAAGAGGCAGAGACAGCTTTCTGCTCCTACATTAGTCTCAATAGACAAAAGTGCACTGCGGTGACTGTGTAAGGCATGTAGTGTTACAGTACGACTAAGGAGCAGCACTTTTTCTTGACCTTTCATTTTGCTACAATACAACCTGAAGCTGAATGCAGGGAGTTTTTCCCTGAAGTAGGTGAGCCAATTTTGTGGCAAAAGTCGGTGTACCAAAGAAGTAAATTACAGCACTTCCCTACTAAAGCAAAAAACCTCTCTTTGCATCATAAATTGCTGATACTTCAGGAACCAAAAGGTGGATTTTCCTTCTGATATTGAGGTTATATTTTCATCAAACGTATTATTATGCTTTTTTCTCATAAGCCATTTCAATGGCGACAATAGGACTGTGTCCATTAAGTCGAACTTTCAACGACAGCCAAAACCCATCAACCCTTCTTCCAGTGAACCCTGATTAGAGGCCCTATCCCTGTTTGAAGACGGCTTTTTTTATTGGAGATATCAAAGCGCGGTGCTCAAATATTCCCAGATGCCGCAGTGTTGATGTCGCCAAGATTTTTGTCGGAGATAATGAAAGACTATTTGCGATTAGTCAGGAGGAAAGAGAGCTCTGTGTATGTGTGTGTGTGTGTGTGTGCATGTGCGTGCGCGTGCATGTGTGTTGCCCTAAATAAGTATGCCAATGAGACGGTGTGAAGTGGATTAAGCTCGCTGTGCTAATACCGCCATATGTGTGGAGCCATTTGATGTCTGAGGAACTGCAGACACTATGGGACTAATTCCATCGTCACGTCTTTGCTAATGCAGCTCCTAATGTGTTTTCAGACCCAAGACACTATATGTGGCTATGGAACATTTCGTACAATACATAAGGACATTTGCACCCACTGCCCTCTGGTCTTTGCATGAATTTGTTTGCAAAGCTACCATACATACATGCATACCTCTTTACGTACACGTAGCTAGTTATTTGTCATGCTTGTCAGGGCTTTATGTTCAGCAGGGTTTTTTCAGCCGACCATATGGAATATTTAAAAGCACAAACCTTGTTTTCAGCATGGGAATACAGTACATCATGAAAATGTCTAGCCCTCTACTTACTTACTTATCCTGCAGTAATTACACAGCGTTGCCTTCACTATGACATTGACGTGGCATGTTTTTACAGAGATGGAGCGATTAAGGCAAGTATGCAATACTTTTAGATGTGTGGAAATTCAGCGCTCCACTTTTTTTATTTTGCACACTTCTGTATGACATTATGAAGGTGACTTAGATGTGCTTCTGCGGGTCGGACCCAAAGTGCTGAGATGACAAGTCTCCAGTCCATTAGAGGCCTTGTCTGCTCCCATCTCGTCAACCACTACTGTCATTTACCAGATTTGCGTGTACCTTTCGGTGCAGTTGCTGCTCTTCATACAAGTTACTGTAGATCAGGTTTTTTCAAAAGTCTGATACTGGGGCCAAATAATTCTGCTTTACATCACAGAGTAGTGAATGAATATATATATATATATATATATATATATATATATATATATATATATATATAATATTTTTTTTTTTCATTATGGATAATCTTTTATTATTCTGTCATGCATAAAAAAGAAATCCCCAAACAGGCTTACAAGACCCCATTATTTACAACAAAAATAATAAATTACATATTAAATTAAACAAATAAACCTTCTTGTCGTTTTTTGCCAACGCTTAAGGGACAAAAGTCACCAACCTATACACATTCAATTTAAACCACCACTCCATTTTATCGTTCGGTACCAAAACATTTCTGGATTTTGAACAGACATTTAAGATGGATGTTCTTTACACATCATAATACAATACAGACAATACAAAAGAAAATGGGATTCATTCTCAACTTCTCCTAATTCACATAATTCGCACAACCCTTTATCTTCTTGGATGTTTCTAAACCTACCTACTTCAATGGCAGGGGGAAGGATTCCTGTATATAACTGAGCCACTAACAACCTCGGACTCCTCGATAAGTTTGCTGTAACATAAACTTCAGGACCTTAATAAAATAAATGTAAATAAATAAATAAATTTTATTCATATAGTGCTTTTTGCAACACTCAAAGACACTTTACAGAGTTTTTAAAAGGAAATACACATATTACAAAAAAATGTTATATGTAATGTTTGATTTGAATATAAGTTTGTACTTTTGGTTGTAGTAGTTTTCATTCAGGATATATGTATTCATACCACTTTATAAAAATCGTATTACCCTTCTACATTCTACTATTCTGTGATTAGACTGTCGAAAAAGTAAGCGCTAATTGATAAAGACACAAAGAAGCAACCTTCTTTCTCACCTCCCACATACCCAGATGTCCATTTAAATGATGGTACATGCTTTTAGATCATTCTATCCATCTATACTGTGAAGTGTCATTTTCACATATCTTTTTATAACATTAACGGTGTCTAGACGCGTCTGTCAGCGAGACGTTTAGGACAGCTAATAACAAAGCCTCAGCTGTCAGTCTCCTCTTAATGGCTGTCCAAAAATGTCCGTCATAATGTGTTTGAGGTTGACATAAACACAAAATGTGGTAACAGTTCTTGTACTGAAGCTCTGGCAGTTTGTTGTGTGCACCTCTGAAAAGGGCATTACATGACATTGAATGTCTTTTAAGAAGGGTGCCTTAGAGCCATATAATGTCACAGACCCAACTGCCTCATGCATTTCATAATAATGATGATATGTAGAATAGTTACTTCTTTTATTAGCCACGCTAGCGGCGTGGATCTATGGATGACTATAGCCGTTTTCCGACCAAGTAGTTACAGGAATGTAGTTATAGGAAAAGTCCACTTCTAAACAGATCTACTAACTACTCTCCCCCAAAAACGTTTTTTCCATTTGCATTCGCACTGGCCAAGTGGCCATAGGGACTATAGGAGGGGTAAGGGAGTGATGCAAGCACGGCAACGGTCTTTATAGCGTTAAAATCAGAAAACAAATATACCAAATACACCAAAAAAAAGTATGAACTAAATACTAAATCTAATGTATATAGCATATTTGTCGTAATTTAAACAAGTCTCCCAAAGAGAAACGTGTATCTCTCTCTCCCCCGCCTCTACCTGCTGCACTGTGTGTGTGTGTGTGTGTGTGTGTGTGTGTGTGTGTGAGTGACGGCTGGCCTGCGAGTTTTGTCAAGCCCACAGGACACGCTTGTGGAGTTTAACTCCGAAAAGACAGTTAACCACAGGTTCCCGTTAATCTTATGATGGACATGTGTTGTAATATTTAAACAAATGAACCGTCAACAGCGAAATAAAAGCCTCTTATTTACGAGAGCGGTCTGAGAGACCTCCAGCGTACCTCGGGGTCTCTGAGCATGACTGGCCGAGCGACGAGCTAGCGGCCCCGACAGGCGCCTGCTGGCTGTCGCCTCACTTCATGGAGCTTCTCAACTCCGAAAAACATTGAAGCAAATTGTCAATTTGGCATCAAATTTTCGCAAGACTGCATATATTCCAAATCTAAGCAGTTGGTTTCTCGCCTAAAACGTTGTAAGAAGTGAATTTAATGATGAATAACATGGCGAAAATGTTAAAATTGTCCCATTGTTGATCTGTCTGTACCGGAAACCCGACCCTCATTGACCTAGGTTCATATGCTGAAAAGGGAAAAGAGAAAAGACCCTGCCCTGAAGTAGGAGCTGAAAGAGTTACAGGAACTGTGGCCAGAGGAACTTAAAAATCCCCAAATTGGTCCAGTCGAAACACAAGAAAAAAAGGGTTCTAGGAATTTTATGTTCTAGGAACTGCAAAAATCCCTCCGGTCGGGCTAGTGTTGGTCTGTCGGTAGGTGGTAGGAGGACTGAAATATCACGACATCTGTGTGATGGATTGCTATGAAATTTTATATAGACATTCATGGTCCAGAGAGGAAGAATCCTAAGGACTTCTCTGGAAGGACCTAAGGATCCTCTTAGGGCTGGGCAATATATCAATATTATATAGATATCATGATAAGGGACTAGATAACGTCTTAGATTTTGGATAGCGTAATATCGTAATATGGCAAGTGTTGACTTTTCCTGGTTTTAAAGGCTGCATTACAGTAAAGTGATCTGAGTCTGAACTTACCAGACTGTTCCAGCTGTTCTATCACAAAAATCCTTGATTATGCGGCACGTTTTCTTAAAAAATGCGATGGAATATGCGGGATATTTATGCAATTTTATGCGATGAAATTGCTGGAACTTGCATCATGGCTTCATCGCGGGGTTTGCAGCTTTTCGATGATGTTCACGTCGCATAATTACGTCACTTCATAATGTTCCCATGGCAACAGGGGAAAATGGCGGCTCTTGTGTGAAGTAAACGCAACATTTTTCAACTTTCTGCTAAGATATATGTGACTTTTTTGCAACGAAAATGCGGGGATTATGAAATCATGCAAGCCCCGCATATTTTGCGTGGAAATCGGCAATTTATGCGGCGAAAGTGCGGCGTATTTGAAAAAATGTGGCCCCCGCATAAATATGGAGACTTTGGCTGATTATGCATTGAATTATGCAATCGCATAATCACGTTTTTCTGGAGGGACTGTAAATGGGTCAAAGTTTTGTACAGATGTGATACTTGTTTAAAGGCTTTCATAGTGTAGCTTGAGAGAGAAGTTCAAACCCTGCGTACTTTCTCACCTCCGTGGAGCAGCTCAACAGTCGACTATACAGAGGTTGAACTGGGCAGCGCTGTGGGAATGTGTGTGTGAGTGCTGACCAACTGCATGCGGGAATGTGTGTGTGAGTGCTAAAAAACTGCATGCCTGCTCGCTTGGTCAACTTATTCTGACTGTAAGCCTACAGATTGTAAGTTAACGTTTAAGAAATGAAAAGTTATGTTAAAGATGACTATCAATGTATAGTTGAATGTTTCTGCTCAGTTTGGTGTTGAAAATCATTTTGCTAGAGAAAGACCTGTTAAAGGAGGCATCAAATCCATTCTTGTTTCTTGACTTTATGTGTGTAACTTCTTGCTGATGGTGACAGAGCAGGAGGAAGAAAACATGCATTTCAACATTATGGCACAGATGTTCTTGGCTTTGTTTATTTCACTTTTTTGATTTGCCTGGTAGGGGGGGGGCTTTGTATAGGTACATTTGGTCGATTTTTAAATCAATTTCTGCTTTCATGTACCTCAGTTAAGTCTGTATTTTTTGGTGTTGGGCATTTATAAAATTGAATTCTGAAAAGCCTTTCTGCTTCTCTTTTGTCTCTGTGTATTTCCTGTTTTCTACTGTGAAAATGGAACGCATCTCTTGCTCTTTTTCTTTCTCTCTTTCTGGTAATAGGCTCAGCTCTCCTCCTCTCTCTGCTCCCTCTATCTTTCGCGAGTCTGAATAAAGCAGCTAATGGTGCATGGAAATGGTGGCACCACCGTCACGCCTATAAACAGACCTTTTTCTCTGTTATGTGTTGCAGTGTGTAAGTGAAAGTACACATTTACAAGGCTGAGAGGAAGTCATTCTTTCACCCATCTCATTCATTTATTGTAAGGCCCGGTAAGAGCTTAGTGACAAATATGTCAACTGCAAAAAAAAGATAAAAGGCTATTAGACACATAATAATAACAGTGTGCTATTGTTTTTCTTTGTTCTTTATCTTTTAGAATATTTGAAAACTCATAGTTCGTTTCAGTTTGACTCTACATTATATGCTTTTTTATATTTATACTTATTTAATATCTCATTTATACTTATACTTATTTAATTGAATTTTAGTTTATTGACAGATACTTTGCCAAAGCAATGGCGGAAACAATGTTAGAGACCTTTTTTAATTCTTTTTTCTTTTACTCCGTAACGGATTTGATTTTGAATGTATCAAAGTACAATACTTCAAACAAAACATACTTAAGTAAAAGTAAAATTACAGATTTTAAAAACTATTAAAAAGTGAAAGTACAAAAAAACTACTCAATTACAATAACATGAGTAATTGTAAGTAGTTACTTTCCACCTCTGCTGCTGATGAATGCGATGATGATGATGATTGTGATGAAGATAATTGTGATGATGATGATGATTGTGATGATGATTGTGGTGATGATGATTGTGATGATGATGATGATTGTGATGATGATGATGATTGTGATGGTGATGATTGTGATGATGATGATGTGTCTTACCTGTCCTCAGGTCTACATCCGTATCCTGGACAACGAGTGGAATGTGTACAGGCGTTACACTGAGTTCAGGGAGCTCCACAACCACCTCAGGACCCAGTTTCCACAGGTGGACACCTTCAACTTCCCACCCAAGAAAGCCATAGGGAACAAGGTGAGCTGTTAGACTGACTATTTGTGCTTTTCTCTGGGACTCAACCTCATCAGTAGAGTGGTGGTACATGAAGAGCAATGTTTCACCTCCTGCTGATAATTATGGACAAAATATGCAAAAAAATATTATTTGAAACAATTGGCCCTTGATTTCAGACAGAGGTAGACACAAGCAGATTTATCACTTCTAGTAATCAACGGTTGATGTTATTAGCAGATTTAAATAGCTGTAGCTAGCTGGCTAATGTTAGCTGCGGGAGTTGGTTGAAAAACATCTTTTCCGATTCGATCAGAAGCTGATTTATTAATGTTTCCAGCGTACTCGTTTAAAATGAGTCTTATAAAAGGGGTCTTAATTGTGCACTTGATTGCTACATACATTGTATTGTGCTAAAAGACCAGGAACCTCAGAATTCAGTTGAGAAAAATCTCTTTTTCATAATCGTCTATTTATAGAAGATATGAATGCTATACTGTTTTGAAAACATTAGATCTTCAGCTTTCATAAACCAACGGTGTGTTGTCCAAACTATGTCTTATTATTACAAATTATTTTAACAATAAAGTCATACTAATATAAACTTTGTAAATATAAGAAGAAGTTGTGATCAAAAGATGCAATACGATTTTCTCGTCCGTGTCATATGATATGCTCGGTATCGCTCTGCACAGATCTGACACCGGCCCGCCTGCTCCTATCCCCGGCTCCATGGAGCTCTGTGCACCACAAAGGCAGCAGTGTTGGTGGCACGGCCCCAGGAACATTAACCTTATATTTTTTTGCTTCATAAAATGTACGCAAATTTCCAAACATGTAGGATATCCCTACAGGCATTCCTGTAATCTTATGTCGCAACATCTGATGTATTAATAATTTAGGTATTATTATCAGCTAGAGCGTGCAGTGCGTGCTTGACGCCACCGTTTACAGAACGTTATCGTTCAGCGGCGTGGATACTCACATCGTTATAGTTATGGTTACAGCCCTCAACTCAATCAATGAATGACGGCTACGTTAGCGGCCGCTGCACGCTCGTGTGTATGTGTGAATGTGATATGTGAAAATCTGCCTGGGTGCCATGTAGCAGTGAAAACGTGGAATGGAGTTTTTGTTGATTTGGGTATTCTTTCAATAAGCAAGCGGAATGAATTTGATAATGAAGCACTGACACAGCATCCTGAGTGGAAAGATGGGGCGGGGGTCTAAACTTATCAATTTAAAAAGTCATATAAAGATGACTCTAAATTACACCTGTTTGGAAGACAGAGGAAAATTTGGCTAGCCGGCTCAACTGCAACCAAGAAAATGATAGCTCAGCCCCCCCCTTAACTGCCAGACTCCTCCTCTTGCTGACACACACACGCACGCACACAACCTCACTCTTCATCTCCAGAGGACAGTCAGTGCTCCAGATCCCATGGCTCACTTACCTGTGTACTTACTAGGAGAACAGCCCTCCCTCTCTCCTCCTCACCCCTCGCCTCTCTCCCTCCTTTTTAATCCTGTTCTCCTCTGTTCCCCTCCAACCTTTGGGAGATAATTTGGTTCTGACCCCGATTCTCTGGCTGCTTGGATTTGACGATGTCGCAGCCAAAAAATGTGGCCTGACATCCCCACCTTCAAAGACGCTGTGCTTTCACGGCTAGAAACTGGACTGAACGCTGATGTGCAGGGGCTGCAAGTGTGTGGGTGTGAAGGTGTGTGTGTGTGTGTGTGTGTGTGGGTCTGCAGGACTGTGGAGGAGCCAGTGTCTATCAAAAGCCTAGGCAGTCTGTGTCACTGTGTCTCGGAAAGCTCTCTGAAAGCCCATTGCACTGCAGGTTTGTGTGAATTATTGGTTTTCTCCATCTCCAGGAAGTCGGCCATCACTCACAGAAAGCAGCCCTGGCTTTGTTGCTCACTGACAACATTTTAAAGCAGGAGCACCGCATGCAGCTGACAAGACCAACACACACTGAAGCCTTGCCTTCCACTTCCTGTTAAAGTCTAACAGGTTTATCAGAGTAACTTAACACCACACATTTCATTTCCTGACCTTGCTGCAGTCATGTGGAGGTGTTCTTAGGATGTAGTTAGTACACCGTGATGTCACTGTTGTGCGTGTGGTTAGAGGTGCAGCAGACTTATAACTTTTAACCAGAAGAGTTCAGTGAAAAATTATTTTCGGGGTTTAATATCTATGTTACAGTGGCAATTCAATAATCACGATTATTTAACATGAATACTCATTGACCTTTAGAAAGATGTTGCATAGTTTTTTTTTTACTTAAAAAGCAGTTAAACTTATCAACAGTGAAAACACCTAAAAGTTTTTGAATTCCCCTTTAAAATAAATTATATTAAAAAATATATTCAAATGTTGGCTGATAAGTTTAGCCTTCGGAAGGGGCGAAAGTGTGCGTCATTCAGAACACAAGACAAAATAAGAGTTTACTTACAAAACGTAATGTGCAAAAATAATAGTTTTTCTTGATTGCATTGTTTTTATGATCACTAGGAGCTGAAATCGTCAGTCCAAATTAGATTTATTACATTTCAATTCAGTCATTCTGAATAACAGGCATAAATAATAGAGGTTGTCAGACACCAGCATCTTCCCCTCTGTTGTCTTCGTTTAATTTCAGTTGCATTTCCTCAGTATTTTCTTCTTATAATACACAAATATTTGTTTTCTTTCCCCCCCCGGCTGAATCTTTATTTTTGTACCCAAATTACCTGTACCTCCGTTTGCCATTATGTTTTTTTGTGTCTTTTTATTTTGAGTGAATTTATTTTCATCAGCCTCTTGAGGTCTCTTCCTAACCCACACAGTTTCTATGTTAACAGTTTTTAGTACTTTAGTACAAATATACAATGCACAGTGATGATGTTCAAGTCAGGTTGCACTGTGGAGACCAGCTTTCCTGTTGATACATTTGTCTCCCAGTTTGATGCTAAAATCCCCAATACAGTCAACATGTAGACCAGGGGCGATTCTAGGATCAGACCTTTAGGGGGGGCTCAGCTCAGCCCCTAACGAGAATGTGACATGGATACAGTGCCTTGTTAGTGTTTGTGCAGAAAGTTAGGCGAACAGCTTTGGCTGGTATTTTCTTTCTGCTTTCTTATTTTTACTGCCTGTACAAAAAAATCCCACATTTCTACACAGATGTCTGGTCCACTCACAAACGTATACTCAAATTGGGGGGAAATTCTCCCTAAGGCGATGCCGTAGTAACCATCTAAAGATCAACTTTTTGAAAATGAATTAAACATCCATGCATTCAACAGCTTTGCAACTTTCAACAAAGTATAGACTCAGTTGAGGGGAGTCTTTCATACACCACAAACTAGTGGATAGTATGAAAACCTTCATGCTGTAAAACTAATCAAATGTAATAATTTCCTCAGATTACTAAAATGAGCTGCTATAGCAACAGACGTTTTGGAGAACTTTGCCAACAAAAAACAGAACTCACGGCCTTAGGCCAGACTGAAATGGAATGAGGGAGCAGGTGGAGGGCTTTATAGCTCAAAGATTTGATAAGTACCAGATTGGTGTGTGTGTGTGTGTGTGTGTGTGTGTGTGTGTGTGTGTGTACGTGTGCATGCAAAACATGAATTTATCTGTGAAAGCTGAAGCTGCACAACATAAAAGAACAGTTGTACTGTGTATGTGTGAGAAAGGAGCTCTGTGTGCAGGGGGATGTGTGTGTGAAAAACACTACTATTCTCGCTGAAAAGGTGTGGGTGTGCATGTTTTTATACCTCAGAAGTGAGTCTCTGCACCACGGAGTGTGTATTTTCTGTATTCAGGTGTGTGTGTATGTGTGTTGTGTTCTTCGTGATCAGCAGGCCTGCCGTGCTGAGTTTCCCTGTTCTTTCAATCCAGTCAGTGTTTCTTTGGAGTTCTCTTGGAACATTTTGGAGTGTTTGGAACTCCTTCTTCAGGTGAAGTAGGGAGCAGTGCTGCTATAGAGAAGAGAGAAGCGGCCCACGAGATTTTACTCAAACACAAATGCTGAAATTTTAAATGGGCTTAAATGGAGCTAATATTACTGGTTTCAAATAGTACTTATAGTTTTGTTAAAGTAAACAGAAATCTAAATCATTTGTAACTTGTAGATAAAATGCCACTCAGTAAACCCTGGTGATCATCTTCACTTTATGATTGTTTTAGTGGTGTCCAGCCTTCAGCCTGTCTCCCATGGCAATGGCAGTGGCATTTTAATTTGTATAGCACCTTTCATTACATGTAAACCCAAAGTGCTTAACATTAAAAATAGCAAAAACATCAGAACAAGGCATTAACATAATTAAGAATACAGTATAAGCATCAACATAACATAACATGACAATATACAAAGACAAAACAAAACATACAAGTGCGACCATACAAATTCACTCACACTCTCACACACACACACACACACACACACACACACACACACACACACACACACACACACACAGTGCGTTTCACTGTCTTTGTGGGGACCCGTCATTGACATAATGCATTCCCTAGCCCCTTACCTTAACCTTAACCATCACAACTAAATGCCTAACCTTAACCCTTACCCTTACCCTAACCATAACCTAATTCTAACCCTAATCCTAAAACCAAGTCTTAACCCTCAAACAGCCCTTTGAACTTGTGGGGTCCAGCATTTTGGACCCCACAAAGCTGTCCGGACCCCACAAGTATACTGTATTCCCAGTTTTTGGACCCCACGAATATAGTTAAGCAAGAACACACACACACACACACACAAACACACACACACACACACACACACACACACACACACACACACACACACACACACACAGAACAATTGATTGGGTGCCTTCTCTGTTTTGGTCCGTAACCTGCATTGTCCTAACATTGGGGGATTATGTATAAAATGGGAAACTGTATATCCAATAAACTTCCTTAAAGCTACAATAAGAGTCAGCACTTAAACCATAGTCATTGTTTCTTTTA